>NC_084734.1:86294138-86314138 GCF_033978785.1 Entelurus aequoreus | reverse complement strand
TTCAATGGCGTCGTTAGCACAGCATTGTTAACCTTCGCCAGCCTGGAAAGCATTAACCGTGTATTTAAATGTCCACGGTTTAATAGTATTGTTGATTTTCTATCTATACTTCCAATCAGGGGTTTATTTCTTTTGTTTCTATATGCAGTTAAAGCAAGATGCTATCACGTTAGCTCGTAGCTAAAGCATTTCGCCGATGTATTGTCGTGGAGATAAAAGGCACTGAATGTCCATTTCGCGTTCTTGACTCTCATTTTCAAGAGGATATAGTATCCCAGGTGGTTTAAAATACAAATCCGTGATCCACAATAGAAAAAGGAGAGAGTGTGGAATCCAATGAGCCAGCTTGTACCTAAGTTACGGTCAGAGCGAAAAAAGATACGTCCTGCACTGCACTCTAGTCCTTCACTCTCACGTTCCTCATCTACGAATCTTTCATCCTCGCTCAAATTAATGGGGTAATCATCACTTTCTCGGTCCGAATCTCTCTCGCTCCATTGTAAACAACGGGGAATTGTGAGGAATACTAGCTCCTGTGACGTCACGCTACTTCCGCTACAGGCAAGGCTTTTTTTTATCAGCGAGCAAAAGTTGCGAACTTTATCGTCGATTTTCTCTATTAAATCCTTTCAGCAAAAATATGGCAATATCGCGAAATGATCAAGTATGACACATAGAATGGATCTGCTATTCCCGTTTAAATAAAAAAAAATCATTTCAGTAGGCCTTTAAATCAACATAAAAACACAAGATACACTTACAATTAATGCACCAACCCAAAAAACCTCCCTCCTCATTCACACAAAAGGGTTGTTTCTTTCTGTTATTATTATATATCAATATAGGAAAAAAAAAAAAAACTGCCTGTAACTCCCACTAGGAAGGTCGTAGAGACATGAAACAAAAACCTGTATGTAGGTCTCCTTTAGACCTACAACTCATAATGACACATCCTCGGGTGAAAACCAACAGGAAGTTGGCAATTTCCCATTTTAGACAAAAATGTACTAAAAACACTGCTTTTTACGTCTTTGACCTCTAATTTGACCCCCTTAAAATACCTCAAAACTCACCAAACTTCTCACACACATCGGGACTGGTGGAAATTGCGATCTAAAAAAAAAACGAACCCCAAAACTCAAAATTGTGCTCTACATAATTTTTGAAAAAAACAGAGAAAAACCTGCTCCTCAGAGGACAACTCAGACAAAACTGCTTGTAACTTCCGGTAGGAACGTCTTAGAGACATGAAACAAATACCTCTATGTAGGTCTCGTCTAGACCTACATTTCATAGATTGACATCCTTCAGCAAAAATCAACAGGAAGTTTGCTATTCCTCCTTCAAAACAACATTTTTGTTACACCCGGTCACCAAACATCAAACATTATCTGCTCCGAGCGCGTTTGTCGTTTCGGCTTCAAACTGCTACAGGAGAGAGATTGAACCCTTCTGATTAAAAGTTGACGAAAGCTTTCCAATTAGTAGTACGGTTTTGATTTTACAAGCCTTCAAAGACCCACAGCACTAAAGTTGCTCCAGTGCCTATAATGACAACGTAAAATGCAATTATTCCTTTTTTGTCCTCAAAATTCTACACACAATACCCTATAATGACAATGTGAACTCAGACACAACTTCCTCTAACTCCCAGTATGAATATCGTAGAGACACGAAACAAAAACCTCTATGTAGGTCTCACTCAGGACTACCACTGGACAAAAGTATTGGGACACCTAGGACTAGCACCTGCCAAAAAGCGGACCCGACCAACGCTGCTTGCAGCTTTATATATACAGTCTGCAAGGGATACAGTCCGTAAGCACACATGATTGTGCGTGCTGCTGCTCCACTAATAATACTAACCTTTAACAGTTAATGTTACTCATTTTCATTAATTACTAGTTTCTATGTAACTGTTTTTATATTGTTTCACTTTCTTTTTTATTCAAGAAAATGTTTTTAATTTATTTATCTTATTTTATTTTATAATTTTTTTTTAAAAAGTACCTTATCTTCACCATACCTGGTTGTCCAAATTGGACATAATAATGTGTTAATTCCACGACTGCATATATCGGTTGATATCGGTATCGGTTGATATCGGTATCGGTAATTAAAGAGTTGGACAATATCGGAATATCGGATATCGGCAAAAAGCCATTATCGGACATCCCTACTCACAAGTATAAAACTACTTTTTTAAAGTAATCGTTTCTTATTTCAAGCATGAAATAAAAATATCATGACTTTGACACAATTGTGTCTCATAATTAAAACAGATGACAGCCAAATGGACGTTGCTGTTTTATTTTCAATGAAACAATACAAAATATTTACTCTTATAGTCAGGGGTCCCCAAACTACGGCCAAGAAGTCCCAAGTAAAAAAAAAAAATATATATATATATATATATTTTTTTATATATATATATATTTTTTTTAATTTGTGCTTACTAGTCCATTTTCTACCGTCTCCTAGCCACTCAGGCAAATCATATGGTCTAAAAATGCATTTTTCCATCGATAACATGACATCATCGCGTCGAGTGTGTGCTCTTTCAGTCAATTAGTGCGCGAGGAATATATATGTATGAATACATATATATATATATATATATATATATATATATATATATATATATATATATATATATATATACACTACCGTTCAAAAGTTTGGGGTCACATTGAAATGTCCTTATTTTTGAAGGAAAAGCACTGTACTTTTCGATGAAGATAACTTTAAACTAGTCTTAACTTTAAAGAAATACACTCTATACATTGCTAATGTGGTAAATGACCATTCTAGCTGCAAATGTCTGGTTTGTGGTGCAATATCTACATAGGTGTATAGAGGCCCATTTCCAGCAACTATCACTCCAGTGTTCTAATGGTACAATGTGTTTGCTCATTGGCTCAGAAGGCTAATTGATGATTAGAAAACCCTTATGCAGTCATGTTCACACATCTGAAAACAGTTTAGCTCGTTACAGAAGCTACAAAACTGACCTTCCTTTGAGCAGATTGAGTTTCTGGAGCATCACATTTGTGGGGTCAATTAAACGCTCAAAATGGCCAGAAAAAGAGAACTTTCATCTGAAACTTGACAGTCTATTCTTGTTCTTAGAAATGAAGGCTATTCCACAAAATTGTTTGGGTGACCCCAAACTTTTGAACGGTAGTGTATATATATATATATATATATATATATATATATATATATATATATATATATATATATATATATATATATATATATATATATATATATAGTGCGGCCTCCAGCCAAATTTTTTTACCCCAATGCGGCCCCGTAGTCAAAAAGTTTGGGGACCCCTGCTTATATTAGTACAGTTGGCACAGTACAGTAAACTGACAGTTAATATTTAAACATTAAACATTTCAAACAATTTTGACAGAAATAGTTCAAAATTACAATAAACATAAAAAATTGGCCGGGGGCCGGGCTGTAAATATATATATATATATGTACATATATATATATATTCCTTGTGCACTAATTGGCTGAAAGAGCACGCACTTGACGCGATGATGTCATGTTATCGATGGAAAAATGCATTTTTAGACTATATGATTTGCCTGAGCTGCTAGGAGACCCCGAGAGTAACAAGCGCTTGCCTTGTTGCCTTTCCATTAAGAACAATAAACAAGTTTGCTGGTTTCAAGAAATGTAATGCCGAGCGCATATCATTATGTCAAGATAATGGCACTAGCATGTACTTCATTTAAGAACAATTTTCAACATATTGAGAAAAAAATGTTTTTTTCTACCAAGAAAAGTGCACTTGTTATTAGTGAGAATATACTTATTTAAGGTATTTTTTGGGTTCATTGAGGTTAGCTAATTTGACTTGTTTTGGAAAGTCTTGACAAGCCAAATTTTCTTGTTCTATTGGCAGATAATTTTGCTTAGTTCAAGTTAAATACCCCTCATTTTTCCCTTGTTTTTGAACACTGACTTTTTGCAGTGCAGGATTTATTTGGACTTGGGATGGATCGCAACGCCGCACTGTGGTCATCAGTAAAATCTTTCAGCAGCTCTAAACAATCATCTTTTCAATTGTAGTCATTTTTAAACACCCTCATTTTCCTTTCTTCCATCATTCTTGTTGTTCTTGTGAAAGTGAGCACACGTATGATGAGGCGGCATTAATCTAACTGACAATATGTTTATCATGCTGGTTGTAATTTGCAGTAATATACACCAGGAGTTGTAATATTTTGACTGGTACTGTCAAAGAGCGCAAACATTTTGGCTCTCGTGGTTTCAAAACAGCTTTATGCCACTGACTGGTTTCAGCTGGCCCTGTGATGAGGTGGCGACTTGTCCAGGGTGTACCCCGCCTTCCGCCCATGTGCAGCTGAGATAGGCTCCAGCACCCCCCGCGACCCCGAAGGGGACAAGCGGTAGAAAATGGATGGATGAATGGATGGATGGATGGTTTCAGCTATTGTTCTTTGGGCTTCGTGGAGATCCGGGACCACACTGCAAAAAGTCAGTGTTCAAAAACAAGGAAAAAAAATACAAAAATGAAGGGTATTTTATTTGAACGAAGCAAAATTATCTGCCAATAGAACAAGAAAATTTGGCTTGTCAAGACTTTCCAAAACAAGTAAAATTAGCTAACTTCAATGAACCCAAAAATACCTTAAAATAAGTATATTCTCACTAATAACAAGTGCACTTTTCTTGGTAGAAAAAAAAAGAGACCTTTTTGCTCTATATGTTGAAAAATATTCTTAAATTAAGCAAATGCTAGTGTCATTATCTTGACATAATGATATGCGCTAATATCATGATTTTTTTTTTCATGCTTGATGTAAGAAATTATTACTTTAAAAAAGTAGTTTTATACTTGTGAGTAGAGATGTCCGATAATATCGGTCTGCCGATAATATCGGCCGATAAATGCGTTAAAATGTAATATCGGAAATTATCGGTATCGTTTTTTTAATTATCAGTATCGTTTTTTTATTTTTTATTTTTTTAAATTTTTTTTATTAAATCCACATAAAAAACACAAGATACACTTACAATTAGTGCACCAACCCAAAAAACCAACCTCCCCCATTTACACTCATTCACACAAAAGGGTTGTTTCTTTCTGTTATTAATATTCTGGTTCCTACATTATATATCAATATATATCAATACAGTCTGCAAGGGATACAGTCCGTAAGCACACATGATTGTGCGTGCTGCTGCTCCACTAATAGTACTAACCTTTAACAGTTAATTTTACGAATTTTCATTAATTACTAGTTTCTATGTAACTGTTTTTATATTATTTTACTTTCTTTTTTATTCAAGAAAATGTTTTTAATTTATTTATCTTATTTTATTTGATTCATTTTTTTAAAAAAGTACCTTATCTTCACCATACCTGGTTGTCCAAATTAGGCATAATAATGTGTTAATTCCACGACTGTATATATCGGTTGATATCGGTATCGGTAATTAAAGAGTTGGACAATATCGGCATATCGGATATCGGCAAAAAGCCATTATCGGACATCCCTACTTGTGAGTGTTGATGACACAGCTTTGCAACAGTTGATATTCTAGTTTCAAGCATGTTTTACTCAATATAGGTCATCAAATCTCAGCAACAAGCTGTAATATCTTACTGAGATCATTTAGGACCAAAACCCTTAAAACAAGTAAAACACTCTAACATAAAATCTGCTTAGTGAGAAGAATGATCTTATCAGACAGAAAATAAGCAAATATCACCCTTATTTGAGATATTTCATCTTACTTAGATTTCAGTTTTTGCAGTGTGGATGGATGGTTTCGGCTACATTATTACATTTCTTGAAACCAGCAAACTTATACTAAAAACTAGTTTATTGTTCTTAATGGAAAGACAACAAGGCAAGCGCTTGTTACTCTCGGGGTCTCCTAGCCGCTCAGGCAAAACATATGGTCTAAAAATGCATTTTTCCATCGATAACATGACATCATCACGCCAAGTGCGTGCTGTTTCAGTCAATTATATATATATATATATATATATATATATATATATATATATATATATATATATATATATATATATATATATATATATATATAATTTATCTGAATGTGCATGAACTATTTCTGTTCAAAATTGTTAGAAATGTCACATGTTTAAATGTCAACTGTCAGTTTACTGTACTGTGCCAACTGTACTACTATATGAGTACGTATTTTTGTATTGTTTCATTGAAAATAAAACAGCAAAGTCCATTTGGCTGTCATCTGTTTTAATTATGAGACACAATTGTGTCAAAGTCATGATTTTTTTTTTTTTCACATGCTTGAAATAAGAAATGATGACTTTAAAAAAGTAGTTTTATACTTGTGGGTGTTGATGACACAGCTTTGCAACAGTTGATATTCTAGTTTCAAGCATGTTTTACTCAATATAGCTCATCAAATCTCAGCAACAAGCTGTAATACCTTATTGAGATCATTTAGGACTAAAACCCTTAAAACAAGTAAAACACTCTAACATAAAATCTGCTTAGTGAGAAGAATTATCTTATCAGACAGAAAATAAGCAAATATCAGCCTTATTTGAAATATTTAATCTTACTTAGATTTCACTTTTTGCAGTGCAGGCATGGAGACACTTTGGGCCTGATCTACTTGAGGTTTGCGTGGGCTAAAACTTGAGCAACGTTGATATGCGGATCTATCCCAAGGCCACCTGCTCAGTGGTTAGAGTGTCCGCCCTGAGATCGGTAGGTCGTGAGTTCAAACCAAAGACTATAAAAATGGAACCCATTACCTCCCTAATAGTTTACTACTCAGCATCAAGGCTTGGAATTGGGGGTTAAATCACCAAAATGATTCCCGAGCGCGGCCACCGCTGCTGCTCACTGCTCCCCTCACCTCCCAGGGGGTCAAATGCAGAGGGTAATTTCACCACACCTCGTGTGTGCGTGAGTATCAGTGGTACTTTAACTTGAACTTTATTAAACGTGTGCGCAGAGGATTCCGTCTCTAAATAAGGAACGCAATCCATCTAGAGGCACAGGTGTCAAACTCAAGGCCCGGGGGCCAGATGTGGCCCGTCACTTAATTTTTTGTGGCCCGCGAAAGCCTGGAAGTAATATGCTTCAGTAAAGTACTTTTTTTTTTTTTTTTACTAGATGTATTTATTCTTTCCGCTGTGACTTAATGGCCTACTGAAAGCCACTACTAGCTGATGAAATCTTAACATTGCAACACATGCCAAAAAGACATGTCTTGCACTGCATTCTAGTCCTTCACTCTAACGTTCCTCATCCACGAATCTTTCATCCTGGCTCAAATTAATGGGGTAATCGTCGCTTTCTCGGTCCGAATCGCTCTAGCTGCGTTGTAAACAATAGGAAAATGTGAGGAGCCTTTCAAATGACTACGTCACGCTACTTCCGGTAGGGGCAAGCCTTTTTTTTTTATCAGATACCAAAAGTTGCGATCTTTATCGTCGTTGTTCTCTACTAAATCCTTTCAGCAAAAATATGGCAATATCGCGAAATGATCAAGTATGACACATAGAATGGATCTGCTATCCCCGTTTAAATAAAAAAAATTCACTTCAGTAGGCCTTTAAAAAATACATGTAATGCATGCAAATGCATATATTTATATCTACTATTATATAATAATGTAACAAATATTATATTATCATAAATCAAATGTTTTTCTTTAAATGAAAATAAATACCGTAATTTCCGGACTATAAACCGCTACTTTTTCCCCTCGTTCTGGTCCCTGCGGCTTATACAAGGGTGCAGCTTATATACGGCCTGTTCTTCTCCGACACCGACGAAGAGGATTTCGGTGGTTTTAGTACGCAGGAGGAAGACGATGACACAATGATTAAAGACTGACTTTTCATATACCGGTAGGCTGCTTATTTTGATAACGTACAGGCGAGCACTTTGTATTACTTTGCACCGTTGTATTATTTGTACTCTGCACAAATGCTGTTCGCCATGTCAAAAATGTGAAAGTTTGATTGAATGATTGAAAGATTTATTGTTAATAAATGTGACGCTTTGCGTTCCCAAACAGTCATCTCTGTCCCGACAATCCCCTCCGTGGTAGCAGGAACCCCTATAAACTACGCTAATTACACATCAAAACCCTGCGGCTTATAGTCGGGTGCGGCTTAGATATGGAGCAATCTGTATTTTCCCCTAAATTTAGCTGGTGCGGCTTATAGTCAGGTGGGGCTTATAGTCAGGAAATTACGGTACTCAAATCTGATTAATCTGTAATAACAGTGTTGTTCATGTTAATATTGTAATGGTAGTTGCATTTGTATGAATTTAGGTTGTAAAGTAGTTATAATCTGTTGTAATAATGAACTATTAGTTTTGGGGTTCCTAGTAAACCATCTATCTCAGGGGTCACCAACGCGGTGCCCGCGGGCACCAGGTAGCCCGTAAGATGAGTAGCCCGCTGGTCTGTTCTAAAAATAGCTCAAATAGCAGCACTTACCAGTGAGCTGCCTCTATTTTTTAAATTGTATTTATTTACTAGCAAGCTGGTCTCGCTTTGCCCGACATTTTTAATTCTAAGAGAGACAAAACTCAAATAGAATTTGAAAATCCAAGAAAATATTTTAAAGACTTCGTCTTCACTTGTTTAAATAAATTCATTAATTTTTTTACTTTGCTTCTTATAACTTTCAGAAAGACAATTTTAGAGAAAAAATACAACCTTAAAAATGATTTTAGGATTTTTGAACACATATACCTTTTTACCTTTTAAATTCCTTCCTCTTATTTCCTGACAATTTAAATCAATGTTCAAGTAAAAAAAAATTTTTTATTGTAAAGAATAATAGATACATTTTAATTTAATTCTTCATTTTAGCTTCTGTTATTTCAACAAAGAATATTTGTGAAATATTTCTTCAAACTTATTATGATTAAAATTCAAAAAAATTATTCTGGCAAATCTAGAAAATCTGTAGAATCAAATTTAAATCTTCTTTCAAAGTCTTTTGAATTTCTTTTAAAATTTTTGTTCTGGAAAATCTAGAAGAAATAATGATTTGTCTTTGTTAGAAATATAGCTTGGTCCAATTTGTTATATATTCTAACAAAGTGTAGATTGGATTTTAACCTATTTAAAACATGTCATCAAAATTCAAAAATTAATCTTAATCAGGAAAAATTACTAATGATGTTCCATAAATTATTTTCTTAATTTTTTCAAAAAGATTCAAATCAGCTAGTTTTTCGCTTCTTTTTTTCGGTTGAATTTTGAATTTTAAAGAGTCGAAATTGAAGATAAACTATGTTTCAAAATTTAATTGTCATTTTTTTCGTGTTTTCTCCTCTTTTAAACCGTTCAATTAAGTGTAAATATCGTTAATTATTAATAACAACATAGAGTTAAAGGTAAATTGAGCAAATTGGCTATTTCTGGCAATTTATTTAAGTGTGTATCAAACTGGTAGCCCTTCACATTAATCACTACCCAAAAAGTAGCTCTTGGTTTCAAAAAGGTTGGTGACCCCTGAGTTACACCGTGAGAAAAAATGTGCAAAGACGATGGACAGAGAATCTTCCATTCTACTTGTGTGTCAACGTATTTGGACTGTTTGAAATAAAAAAAAAAACTGAAATATTCAGCAATACCATTTTATAATTTTATAGCTGACGGTTGAATTAAGGGGCTGATTAAAACAAATTAAATAGATGCGTATCGGAGTCTGCTGGCGTTTTCTTCTTTTTTATATTAAATATGTTATTATAATATACCCCCAAAATGAAATGTATTCTCGCAATGTAGCGTACTTAGCTTGCCTTACCTCTGATGTCAATCTGCAATTTAGTATGGCTCGTAAAGGTTACAATCGATGTTACTATATTACATAATACAATATTCTGTCCCTGTTTTTCATCATTTTTATTGGCAGGGGCAAGTTTAACAAGCGGAAAACCGTCATGAAATTCTGTAATAACCAATAACCAACCTCTGCCATGTTTGCACTGCAAAAAAATCTTTGACCACGTTTTCATATCGGGTATAATTGATGTGATAAATTGTATTACCTGCTTATTTTGTAGTGGGAAGACAGAAACCCAATATCTTTCCATACTGTGAAACAATGACCACAGCTGACTTTGTACTTTACAACCTTCCTACTTGAAACAAGATATTGTTTTGCCGGAGCGCCTTCTGTATTTGCTCGGTAAATCGCGAGGCTTGTTTGAGTCTGACATTAATATGCAGGCAGTCCTCCGATCACATGCTGCAGGTGGAAAGACGCATGCCGTTATGTTGAGACCTCATTCCGAGGTGCCGTGTGCCAAATGTTTAACATTTAGTGCGGGTCATCAAGTAACACGATTTGGAAATCTTTGGAAACACATAAACATATTTTTTATTAAATCAACATAAGAAACACAAGATACACTTACAATTAGTGCACCAACCCAAAAAACCTCCCTCCCCCAAAAGGGTTGTTTCTTTCTGTTATTAAATTTCTAGTTCCTACAATATAGAACAATACAGTCCTTGAAGCACACATGATTGTGTGTGCTGCCGGTCCACTAACATTTTCATTAATTACTATTTGTTATGTAATTGTTTTTATATTGTTTTACTTTCTTTTTTATTCAAGAAAATGTTTTTTATTTATTTATCTTATTTTATTTTATTTTTTAAAAAATGGACCTTATCTTCACCAGACCAGGTTGTCAATGAAATTAGATTGTTTAAAGCAGGGGTGTCAAACTCAAATACAGAGTGGGTCAAAATTTAAAACTGAACAAAGCCGCGGGCCAAGGTTGAACAAATTCACCTTTTAATAGGGACCCAAACAAGTTTTGCATTGAATATTTATACATATATATATATATATATATATATATATATATATATATATATATATATATATATATATATATATATATATATATATATATATATATATATATATATATATATATATATATGTATATATATATATGACAAAATATCAAAAATAGACCGTCCATCGGCAGTGCATCTTATAATCTGGTGCACTTTATATATGACAAAATATCAAAAATAAACCGTCCATCGGCAGTGCGCCTTATAATCCGGTGCACCCTATATATGACAAAATATCAAAAATAGACCGTTCATCAGCAGTGCGCCTTATAATCTGGTGCACCTTATATATGACAACATATCAAAAATAGACCGTCCATCGGCAGTGCACTTTATAATCCGGTGCACTTTATATATGACAAAATATCAAAAATAGACCGTTCATCGGCAGTGCGCTTTATAATCCGGTGCACCCTATATATGACAAAATATCAAAAATAGACCGTTCATCGGCAGTGCGCTTTATAATCTGGTGCACCCTACATATGACAAAATATCAAAAATAGACCGTTCATCGGCAGTGCACTTTATAATCTGGTGCACTTTATATATGACAAAATATCAAAAATAAACCGTCCATCGGCAGTGCGTCTTATAATCTGGTGCACTTTATATATGACAAAATATCAAAAATAAACCGTCCATCGGCAGTGCGCCTTAGAATCTGGTGCACCCTATATATGACAAAATATCAAAAATAGACCGTTCATCATCAGTGCGCCTTATAATCTGGTGCACCTTATATATGACAAAATATCACAAATAAACCGTCCATCGGCAGTGCGCCTTATAATCCGGTGCACCCTATATATGACAAAATATCAAAAATAGACCGTTCATCGGCAGTGCGCTTTATAATCCGGTGCACCCTATATATGACAAAATATCAAAAATAGACCGTTCATCAGCAGTGCGCCTTATAATCTGGTGCACCTTATATATGACAACATATCAAAAATAGACCGTTCATCGGCAGTGCGCTTTATAATCCGGTGCGCCTTCTATAGGACAAAATATCAAAAATAGACCGTTCATCGGCAGTGCACTTTATAATCTGGTGCACTTTATATATGACAAAATATCAAAAATAAACCGTCCATCGGCAGTGCGTCTTATAATCTGGTGCACTTTATATATGACAAAATATCAAAAATAAACCGTTCATCGGCAGTGCGCTTTATAATCCGGTGTGCCTTATATATGACAAAATATCAAAAATAAACCGTTCATCGACAGTGCGCCTTATAATCTGGTGCACTTTATATATGACAAAATATCAAAAATAAACCCTCCATCGGCAGTGCGCCTTATAATCCGGTGCACCCTATATATGACAAAATATCAAAAATAAACCCTCCATCGGCAGTGCGCCTTATAATCCGGTGCACCCTATATATGACAAAATATCAAAAATAGGCCGTTCATCAGCAGTGCGCCTTATAATCTGGTGCACTTTATATATGAAAACATATCAAAAATAGACCGTTCATCGGCAGTGCGCTTTATAATCTGGTGCACTTTATATATGACAAAATATCAAAAATAGACCGTCCATCGGCAGTGCGTTTTATAATCTGGTGCACTTTATATATGACAAAATATCAAAAATAAACCGTCCATCGGCAGTGCGCCTTATAATCTGGTGCACCCTATATATGACAAAATATCAAAAATAGACCGTTCATCGGCAGTGCGCTTTATAATCTGGTGCACCCTATATATGACAAAATATCAAAAATAGACCGTTCATCAGCAGTGCGCCTTATAATCTGGTGCACTTTATATATGACAAAATATCAAAAATAAACCGTTCATCGGCAGTGCGCTTTATAATCCGGTGCGCCTTATATATGACAACATATCAAAAATAGACCATTCATCGGCAGTGTGCCTTATAATCTGGTGCACCTTATATATGACAACATATCAAAAATAGACCATTCATCGGCAGTGCGCCTTATAATCTGGTGCACCTTATATATGACAAAATATCAAAAATAGACCGTCCATCGGCAGTGCACTTTATAATCTGGTGCACCCTATATATGACAAAATATCAAAAATAGACCGTTCATCGGCAGTGCGCTTTATAATCCGGTGCGCCTTATATATGACAAAATATCAAAAATAGACCGTTCATCGGCAGTGCGCCTTATAATCCGGTGCACCCTATATATGACAAAATATCAAAAATAGACCGTTCATCAGCAGTGCGCTTTATAATCTGGTGCGCCCTATGGCCCGGAAAATACGGTAAATACATTTTTTGGCAGGTTCTCATGCACATTTTCTGAGTTGAAGCTCAGGTTAAGATGAGCTGTAATGCATTCCATCTTTGTGTGGTTGTTCCCTGTAGAGGCCGGTCTTTAAAAAAAATAAAAAAAAGACATATCTTTGAGACGTTCCAGCATAAAAGCACTGTTAGCTGCAATACATCAATGATGGGATTTACATCCGACTTTACCAAGGCAGCTTTGGGGAGTCTAAAATCGTGAGAACAATGAGACTTGTGGATCTCTCATGAACCAAGCCATGCTGTTGTCACTCCTTGATAACATCAAAAGTGCAGTAGAAGCCAACACAACATGTCTGAAACAAATAAATCATAACCATAACCACATTGTATTGTTTTCATCCAAGTCGAAACATGCCAATGGTCACAGTAAATACAAGTGTGAACGCATATAAAAGTGACAGAACTACACTTTGATACAAAACACCCGCCCTCATAGTGCAATTATGGGTGTTTATACAGCGATCAGACAAAGAACAACATCGGAAGGCACAATTAACCTCGGTGGCTTCACACTGATGCACTGGCTCGGCAGCTGTTCTTCACCAGATGTGCTGAAAGGGAGGAATTAAATCCCTTCCTGGATTGTGTTTGCGAAAGCCTCGTCTCACGAGAGTTTAGACTTATTTTGGAGCGGAAAAAAAAAAAAGATTCTGCATAGTCAGTAGAACTTAGAGCAAATAGAGAATAGAGGACACACGTCGCTGCAGCAGTTTGCATACATAGTTGCATTTCATGGAAGAATATCCATCAAACGTCAGTCCAAGCATCATTAAAGGCCTACTAAAATGAATTTTTGTTATTTAAACGGGGATAGCAGATCCATTCTGTGTGTCATACTTGATCATTTCGCGATATTGCCATATTTTTGCTGAAAGGATTTAGCAGAGAACATCGACGATAAAGTTCGCAACTTTTGGTCGCTGATAAAAAAAAAAGCCTTGCCTGTACCGGAAGTAGAGTGACGTCACAGGTTGAAAGGCTACTCACATTTCCCCATTGTTTACACCAGCAGCGAGAGCGATTCGGACCGAGAAAGCGACGATTACCCCATTAATTTGAGCCAAGATGAAAGATTCGTGGATGAGGAACGTGAGAGTGAAGGACTAGAGTGCAGTGCAGGACGTATCTTTTTTCGCTCTGACCGTAACTTAGGTAAAAGGGCTCATTGGATTCCACACTTTCTCCTTTTTCTATTGTGGATCACGGATTTGTATTTTAAACCACCTCGGATACTATATCCTCTTGAAAATGAGAGTCGAGAACGCGAAATGGACATTCACAGTGACTTTTATCTCCACGACAATACATCGGTGAAGCACTTTAGCTACGGAGCTAACGTGATAGCATCGTGCTTAAATGCAGATAGAAACAAAAGAAATAAGCCCCTGACTGGAAGGATAGACAGAAGATCAACAATACTACTATCAGGAGACACCGAACCAAACACTGGACCTGTAACTACACGGTTAATGCTGTGCCGCCTGTCGAAGCCTAGCAATGCTGTTGCTAACGACGCCATTGAAGCTAACTTAGCTACGGGACCTCGTCAGAGCTATGATAAAAACATTAGCGCTCCACCTATGTGTTGGATCCACTATGGACTGGACTTTCACAATATTATGTCAGACCCACTTGACATCCATTGCTTTCGGTCTCCCCTAGAGGGGGGGGGGGGTTACCCACATATGCGGTCCTCTCCAAGGTTTCTCATAGTCATTCACATCGACGTCCCACTGGGGTGAGTTTTTCCTTGCCCGTATGTGGGCTCTGTACCGAGGATGTCGTTGTGGCTTGTGCAGCCCTTTGAGACACTTGTGATTTAGGGCTATATATATATAAACATTGATTGATTGATTGACGTATGCCAGCCCTCATCTGCTCATCAACACCCGTGCTCACCTGCGTTCCAGCGATCGACGGAGCAACGAAGGACTTCACCCGATCATCCGTGCGGTCGGCGGCTAGCGTCGGATAGCGCGTCTGCTATCCAAGTCAAAGTCCTCCTGGTTGTGTTGCTGCAGCCAGCCGCTAATACACCGATCCCACCTACAGCTTTCTTCTTTGCAGCCTCCATTGTTCATTAAACAAATTGCAAAAGATTCACCAACGCAGATGTCCAGAATACTGTGGAATTTTGCGATGAAAACAGAGCTTTTTGTATTGGGATACAATGTGTCCCAATACTTCCGTTTTCAACTATTGACATCACGCGCATACGTCATCATACATAGACGTTTTCAACCGGAAGTTTAGCGGGAAATTTAAAATGTCACTTTATAAGTTAACCCGGCCGTATTGGCATGTGTTGCAATGTTAAGATTTCATCATTGATATATAAACTATCAGACTGCGTGGTCGCTAGTAGTGGCTTTCAGTAGGCTATGAATTATGTCAGTAAAATTAGCAAGAGTGGGCATCTAGAGAACAGTTTTTATTTATTTATTTATAATTTAAAAAAAATGTTTAAAACCTAAATCAATAATATTGTTGCTCTAGATCAGTGTTTTTCAACCTTTTTTGAGCCGAGGCACATTTTTTTCATTGACAATACCCGGAGGCACACCACCAGCAGAAATCATTAAAAAATGAAACTCAGTAGACAATAAAAAGACGTTGTCGCAATTGTTGGATATGATTTTAAAGCATAACCAAGCATGCATCACTATAGCTCTTGTCTCAAAGTAGGTGTACTGTCACCACCTGTCACATCACGCCCTGACTTATTTGGAGTTTTTTGCTGTTTCCCTGTGTGTAATGTTTTAGTTCTTGTCTTGCGCTCCTATTTTGGTGGCTTCTCCTGTTGTGTTGGTGTAGCAGTTTCATGTCTTCCTCAAACACCATTCCCCGCATCATATTTGTTTTAGCAATCCAGACTATTTAAGTTGTTGCTATCCTTCTTTGTGGGGACATTGTCGATTGTAGTGTCATGTTCGGATGTACTTTGTGGACGCCGTCTTTGCTCCACAGTAAGTCTTTGCTCCACAGTAAGTCTTTGCTGTCGTCCAGCAATCTGTTTTTGTTTACTTTGTAGCCAGTTAGGTTTTAGTTTCGTTCTGCATAGCCTTCCCCTAAGCTTCAATGCCTTTTCTTAGGGGCACTCACCTTTTGTTTATTTTTGGTTTAAGCCTTAGATACGACGACGAACCCTTGTCGTCTCACACAACGTGTTCCCGACATCTACAAAGCAATTAACTACCGGCTGCCACCTACTGATATGGAAGAGTATTACACGGTTACGCTGCTGAGCTCTAAACAGCACCGACACTCAACCAGGGCACATAATTTGCAGATTATAATTACTGGTTGGCAAAAAATATTTTTAAACCAAATAGGTGAAATTACATTATTACCTACGGCACACCTGACGATTTCTCAGAAAATCACTGCTCTAGATCACAGGTGTCAAACTCAAGGCCCGCAAACACCTGGAAATAATATGTGTAAATAAAGTACTTCATATTTTCTAGCTACCGGTAAATGTAATTTATTTTTTTCATTTTGACGGAAAAAAAAAAAAGTACTGCTTGAAATTGCGTGCCTTTTATACTTTAATAGTATCCAATATTGCAACAAATATTACAGTATATTATCATACTTTCCAAACATGTTTTTGTCTATATAAAAATACCTAACTTTACAGAAAACTACCCATCAAATTAATAAAAATGACAATACATTTTCCGTTGTTCTTTACAGCATATTACTGTAAATTGAAAAAAACTACTACTGATTTTGTGTTAAAATTCTGTTGATTGAGCTGCCGGTTTTTGACTGTAAAATCTACGGTTGTTGTTTTTAACGGTGTATTACTGTAAATGGAAAAACGATACATTTGTATTTACGGTAGAAAAACTGGCAGCTAAGTTGCCAGAATAAAAAAGGAACTTGTACTGTTTTTACATTGACAATATAATGTCGTAAAAACCAATGTAAATGTAATAGTAAAATTCTGCCAACTCAGCTGCCAGCTTTTTCCGTAAAAACCAAAAAACAAAACAGGAGTACTGTTTTTATATTTACCGTAAAATGTAAGAAATAAAAAAACACAATTTTACAGTAAAATTTTGTAAATGTAAAGTTTTTACTGTAAAATTGACAGTCTACTTAAAACAATTTATATAATTAGGGGCCGCAATGTCCCTTTGGGACGGAGGACCCTATTGTAATTGTAAGGTTTTATTATTCTTTATTATACCGCCGCCTCTTTGAGCTGTAATTTGACCCCCTTAACATGCTTCAAAACTCACCATATTTGACACAAACATCAGGACTGGCGAAAATTGCGATCCAGTCAAAAAACTTAGCCCCAAAACTCAAAATTGAGCTCTAGCGCCCCCTAGGAAGAAAACACAGACAAAACTGCCTGTAACTCCCACTAGGAATGTCGGAGAGACATGAAACAAAAACCTCCATGTAGGTCTTACTTAGACCTAGATTTCATACACTGACATCCTTCAGCAAAAATCAACAGGAAGTTTGAAATTCCCCCTTCAAAACAAAAGTGTTGTAAAAACAGTCACTTTTGCCTCTTTGAGCTATAATTTGACCCCCTTAACATGCTTCAAAACTCATCAAACTGGACACACACATCAGGACTGGCAAAAATTGCGATCTAATAAAAAACACAATCCCAAAACTCAAAATTGCGCTCTAGCGCCCCCTAGGAAGAAAACACAGACAAAACTGCTCCTAGGAAGAAAACACAGACAAAACTGCCTGTAACTTCCGGTAGGAATGTCGTAGAGACATGAAACAAAAATCTCTATGTAGGTCTCACTTAGACCTACATTTCATATATTGACAACCCCCAGCAAAAATCAACAGGAAGTTTGCAATTCCCCCTTCAAAACAAAAGTGTTGTAAAAACAGTCACTTTTGCCTCTTTGAGCTATAATTTGACCCCCTTAACATGCTTCAAAACTCATCAAACTGGACACACACATCAGGACTGGCAAAAATTGCGATCTAATAAAAAACACAATCCCAAAACTCAAAATTGCGCTCCAGCGCCCCCTAGGAAGAAAACACAGACAAAACTGCTCCTAGGAAGAAAACACAGACAAAACTGCCTGTAACTTCCAGTAGGAATGTCGTAGAGACATGAAACAAAAACCTCTATGTAGGTCTCACTTAGACCTACATTTCACATATTGACAACCCCCAGCAAAAATCAACAGGAAGTTTGCAATTCCCCCTTCAAAACAAAAGTGTTGTAAAAACAGTCACTTTTGCCTCTTTGAGCTATAATTTGACCCCCTTAACATGCTTCAAAACTCATCAAACTGGACACACACATCAGGACTGGCAAAAATTGCGATCTAATAAAAAACACAATCCCAAAACTCAAAATTGCGCTCTAGCGCCCCCTAGGAAGAAAACACAGACAAAACTGCTCCTAGGAAGAAAACACAGACAAAACTGCCTGTAACTTCCAGTAGGAATGTCGTAGAGACATGAAACAAAAACCTCTATGTAGGTCTCACTTAGACGTACATTTCACATATTGACAACCCCCAGCAAAAATCAACAGGAAGTTTGCAATTCCCCCTTCAAAACAAAAGTTTTGTAAAAACCGGTCACCTTTTTTCGAAAAAATATCTCCTCTGAGTGCGTTTGTCGTGTCGGCTTCAAACTAGCACAGGAGAGAGATTGAACCCTTCTGATTAAAAGTTGACGAAAGGGTTTTAATTACTGCTCCGGTTTGGATTTTATGTGCCGTCAAAGTTAATTAATTAATATTGAAATCCAGAGGCAAATTCATACATTATTCACTGTTACAAGCGGCCCTCTGATGGCAGCCATAACTGTGTTGTGGCCCTCAATGAAAACCAGTTTGACATCCCTGCTCTAGATGCTCGTATCTTCTGTACAGATATACTCTCCAAATGTGCAGGATGCCGTTTCTGTTGCATTGTATGTGTTTTATAAAATACAATTTAAAAAATAAAATAATAAACTGTTTTTCTTTTTCTTTTGGCTTTCTTGTGTTTTTGCAACACCACCACTAAACTGTACCAATGGTGGCCAAAAAGGAAAAGTGTGATGATGGCCGTAGAACCCAAAATGTAACGTATGGGTCAGTGTAAAATAATCATGAAAAATAACAATAAGTCGACATTAGGGGGGGGGAAACAATTATCAAAATTTTTTTTTTTGTCAAAAAAAAAATACAATCATGTGTGCTTACGGACTGTATCCCTGCAGACTGTTTTGATACATAATGTAGGAACCAGAAATATTAATAACAGAAAGAAACAACCCTTTTGGGTTGGTGCACTAATTGTAAGTGTATCTTGTGTTTTTTATGTTGATTTAATAAAAAAAACAAAAACAAAAAACAGCCGCAGAACAGTTTCACTCTTGATAAATACCACTGCGTGTGCTAATTGCTGACATTTTTTTTCTCTCGTCCGAGTGTTTCGGGTGTTGCTGGCGACAATCACCATCTATTCTGCATATTCATGACGACGAACACGTTAAGCGGCTCGCGCTCCTTATTTTGCTCATTTAAGAGACACAATCTTCTGCGCACAAGCTTTGCAGATCAGCTTTGTGTGATATCGAGTCTACACGTGTTTTAACACACTTCAGTAGATCAGGCCCAATGTGTATTGGACTATTCAGTGGCACTAACTGGGTATATACACTACCGTTCAAAAGTTTGGGGTCACATTGAAATGTCCTTATTTTTGAAGAAAAAGCACTGTACTTTTCAATGAAGATAACTTTAAACTAGTCTTAACTTGAAAGAAATACACTCTATACCAGGGGTCACCAACCTTTTTGAAAGCAAGAGCTACTTCTTGGGTAGTGA
>NC_084734.1:86221638-86289138 GCF_033978785.1 Entelurus aequoreus | reverse complement strand
TGGTGTTCGGGTCTGTGGGACCCGTTTTCATTTTTTTATTAAAAGAAAAATGATACAATTAATTAATTTTTCAAAATGAGACTCACTGACGTTGGCTCATTTTCTGTGAAGAACATATATCAGAATACATATTTAATGACCACACACCATACTACACATTTCTATTACATATAAGATGTCCGGGGCTAATAGAAGTGTGGAAATTGATGTTCTGTGTACCACACGCAGGCCTAGACAGGAGGAGGGCAGAGTGTAGGTACACAGAACATCAGCGGGTCAAATGTGCGAGAAAATGAGAGCAGACAGTGTTGACAAACAATGTTGCAACCTTGTGTGGGAACCGCAGGTGCAGAAACACAAAAAGAAGAATCCCTGTGGAATGCAGAAACTGGCCGAGAAATTTTCCGTGCAACGTTCATATTGTTGTTACTCAGCCAGCGTTTGTGGGTCTGATGGACCCGTTGCATCTTGTGGCTTTTAATGCCTCACAATCAAACACTTTTATGTTAAAATACTGAACAGATGTTGATTGGGATAAGGTAAACATTTGTTCAGTATTTTAACATAAAAGTGTTTGATTGTGAGGCATTAAAAGCCACAAAATGCAACGGGTCCATCAGACCCACAAATGCTGGCTGAGTAACAACAATATGAACATTACATCTAATGCTTAACCCTTGTGTGGTGTTCGGGTCTGTGGGACCCGTTTTCATTTTTTATTAAAATAAAAATTATACAATTAATTAATTTTTCAAAATGAGACTCACTGACTTTGGCTCATTTTCTGTGAATAACATATATCAGAATACATATTTAATGACCACACACCATACTACACATTTCTATTACATATAAGATGTCCGGGTCCACTGGACCCAGGGCTAATAGAAGTGTGGAAATTGATGTTCTGTGTACGCAGGCCTAGACAGGAGGAGGACAGAGTGTAGGTACACAGAACATCAGCGGGTCAAATGTGCGAGAAAATGAGAGCAGACAGTGTTGACAAACAATGTTGCAACCTTGTGTGGGAACCGCTGGCCGAGAAATTTTCCGTGCAACGTTCATATTGTTGTTACTTAGCCAGCGTTTGGGGGTCTGACGGACCCGTTGCATTTTGTGGCATTTAATGCCTCACAATCAAACACTTTTATGTTAAAATACTGAACAGATGTTTATTGGGATAAGGTAAACATTTGTTCAGAATTTTAACATAAAAGTGTTTGATTGTGAGGCATTAAAAGCCACAAAATGCAACGGGTCTGTGTGGTGTTCGGGTCTGTGGGACCCGTTTTCATTTTTTATTAAAAGAACAATTATACAATTAATTAATTTTTCAAACTGAGACTCACTGACGTTGGCTCATTTTCTGTGAAGAACATATATCAGAATACATATTTAATGACCACACATCATACTACACATTTCTATTACATATAAGATGTCCGGGGCTAATAGAAGTGTGGAAATTGTTGTTCTGTGTACCACACGCAGGCCTAGACAGGAGGAGGGCAGAGTGTAGGTACACAGAACATCAGAGGGTCAAATGTGCGAGAAAATGAGAGCAGACAGTGTTGACAAACAATGTTGCAACCTTGTGTGGGAACCGCTGGCCGAGAAATTTTCCGTGCAACGTTCATATTGTTGTTACTCAGCCAGCGTTTGGGGGTCTGACGGACCCGTTGCATTTTGTGGCTTTTAATGCCTCACAATCAAACACTTTTATGTTAAAATACTGAACAGATGTTTATTGGGATAAGGTAAACATTTGTTCAGAATTTTAACATAAAAGTGTTTGATTGTGAGGCATTAAAAGCCACAAAATGCAACGGGTCTGTGTGGTGTTCGGGTCTGTGGGACCCGTTTTCATTTTTTATTAAAATAAAAATGATACAATTAAATAATTTTTCAAAATGAGACTCACTGACGTTGGCTCATTTTCTGTGAAGAACATATATCAGAATACACATTTAATGACCACACACCATACTACACATTTCTATTACATATAAGATGTCCGGGGCTAATAGAAGTGTGGAAATTGATGTTCTGTGTACCACACGCAGGCCTAGACAGGAGGAGGACAGAGTGTAGGTACACAGAACATCAGAGGGTCAAATGTGCGAGAAAATGAGAGCAGACAGTGTTGACAAACAATGTTGCAACCTTGTGTGGGAACCGCAGGTGCAGAAACACAAAAAGAAGAATCCCTGTGGGATGCAGAAACTGGCCGAGAAATTTTCCGTGCAACGTTCATATTGTTGTTACTCAGCCAGCGTTTGGGGGTCTGACGGACCCGTTGCATTTTGTGGCTTTTAATGCCTCACAATCAAACACTTTTATGTTAAAATACTGAACAGATGTTTATTGGGATAAGGTAAACATTTGTTCAGAATTTTAACATAAAAGTGTTTGATTGTGAGGCATTAAAAGCCACAAAATGCAACGGGTCCATCAGACCCACAAACGCTGGCTGAGTAACAACAATATGAACATTACATCTAATGCTTAACCCTTGTGTGGTGTTCGGGTCTGTGGGACCCGTTTTCATTTTTTATTAAAAGAAAAATGATACAATTAATTAATTTTTCAAAATGAGACTCACTGACTTTGGCTCATTTTCTGTGAAGAACATATATCAGAATACATATTTAATGACCACACACCATACTACACATTTCTATTACATATAAGATGTCCGGGTCCACTGGACCCGGGGCTAATAGAAGTGTGGAAATTGATGTTCTGTGTACCACACGCAGGCCTAGACAGGAGGAGGACAGAGTGTAGGTACACAGAACATCAGCGGGTCAAATGTGCGAGAAAATGAGAGCAGACAGTGTTGACAAACAATGTTGCAACCTTGTGTGGGAACCGCTGGCCGAGAAATTTTCCGTGCAACGTTCATATTGTTGTTACTCAGCCAGCGTTTGGGGGTCTGGCGGACCCGTTGCATTTTGTGGCTTTTAATGCCTCACAATCAAACACTTTTATGTTAAAATACTGAACAGATGTTTATTGGGATAAGGTAAACATTTGTTCAGAATTTTAACATAAAAGTGTTTGATTGTGAGGCATTAAAAGCCACAAAATGCAACGGGTCTGTGTGGTGTTCGGGTCTGTGGGACCCGTTTTCATTTTTTATTAAAAGAACAATTATACAATTAATTAATTTTTCAAACTGAGACTCACTGACGTTGGCTCATTTTCTGTGAAGAACATATATCAGAATACATATTTAATGACCACACATCATACTACACATTTCTATTACATATAAGATGTCCGGGGCTAATAGAAGTGTGGAAATTGATGTTCTGTGTACCACACGCAGGCCTAGACAGGAGGAGGGCAGAGTGTACGTACACAGAACATCAGAGGGTCAAATGTGCGAGAAAATGAGAGCAGACAGTGTTGACAAACAATGTTGCAACCTTGTGTGGGAACCGTAGGTGCAGAAACACAAAAAGAAGAATCCCTGTGGGATGCAGAAACTGGCCGAGAAATTTTCCGTGCAATGTTCATATTGTTGTTACTCAGCCAGCGTTTGTGGGTCTGATGGACCCGTTGCATTTTGTGGCTTTTAATGCCTCACAATCAAACACTTTTATGTTAAAATACTGAACAGATGTTTATTGGGATAAGGTAAACATTTGTTCAGAATTTTTTTTTTTTTTTTCCATAAAGAAATACAATCATGTGTGCTTATGGACTGCAGACTGTATTGATCTATATCGATATATAATATATATATATTGTGTTTTTTATGTTGATTTAATTAAAAAATAAAAAATAAAAATATTTTTTTTTAATTTTTTTTAAATTAAATTTCTTTGCGCGCCTCGGTACCAATCGGTCCGCGGACCGGTACCGGGCCCCGGCCCGGTGGTTGGGGACCACTGATCCAGAGCAGTGATTTTCAACCAGTGTCAGGTGTGCCGTAGGGAATAATGTAATTTCACCTATTTGGGTTAAAAATATTTTTTGCCAACCAGTAATTATAATCTGCAAATTATGTTCCCTTGTTGAGTGTTGGTGCTGTTTTAGAGCTCAGCAGCGTAACCGTGTAATACTCTTCCATATCAGTAGGTGGCAGCCGGTAGTTAACTGCTTTGTAGATGTCGGGAACACGTTGTGTGAGACGACAAGGGTTTGTCGTCGTATCTAATGCTTAAACCAAAAATAAACAAAATGTGAGTGCCCCTAAGAAAAGGCATCGAAGCTTAGGGAAGGCTATGCAGAACGAAACTAAAACCTAACTGGCTACAAAGTAAACAAAAACAGAATGCTGGACGACAGCAAAGACTTACTGTGGAGCAAAAATGGCGTCCACAAAGTACATCCGAACATGACACTACAATCGAAAATGTCCCCACAAAGAAGTATAGCAACAACTTAAATAGTCTTGATTGCTAAAACAAATATGATGCGGGGAATGGTGTTTAAGGAAGACATGAAACTGCTACAGGAAAACACCAACAAAACAGGAAAAAAATACGCCTAACTTTGGGATTGTGTCCGAGTCTGAGAAGTGCAAATTGTCACTCCCTAAACACCATCGACCTCCCTCAAGCTCCCCAGTTACGCCCACCGCCTGTAGCATATGATGTGTTTGTTGATCAATCAAAAGGTTTGTCAGACACAAAACATGCAGTTTGAATATCAGTGAGCTGATGATTAGCATAAGAAGAATTAGGATGATAATGAGAACAAGCTCGGAACAGATTTAAGCCAAAGCCATTTGACTTCGCTGCATTCTCTTTGATTCCTAACAAAATGTAACGAATGCCCTAATTACCGTTGTGCCCCCTCTGAGCTCCGAGCACCTTCAGCTGTGCTGCCCCTGCCTCTTCTGGCAGCGCTACACAGGAATTCCAAAGAAAAGTCTTCATCTTTGTTGTCCGTTGCCATACACGCCACATAAAGTGCTTTGAGGGTTGAAAGCTGAGAAGTCATATTTCATGCAGAGCAAATAGAAACGTAGCTGTCGGAGTGGCACCAGACCTGTAACCGCGGCACGTCGCACACCTTCAGAATATAAAGAAAGGACGTAAAAATAATCTCCCGGTTTTCACGTGTTCGGGGTTGAAACGTGATGCATGTTTATTGTCAGAGCGGGACCTGTCACAGTTAATCGGCTTTCGGTACCAAATTTAATAAGACTTCATAATGTGGAAAACAAACAGCATGATGAAAGCTTTGTAGTAAATGAACAATAGAACCGTGGAATCCCATGAGGATGTAAAGTAGAACCATGCGGAGTAGAAGATAAAGGTCAGCAGAAGTCCACTTAAAGGCCTACTGAAATGAATTTTTTTTTATTTAAACGGGAATAGCAGATCCATTCTGTGTCATACTTGATCATTTCGCGATATTACCATATTTTTGCTGAAAGGATTTAGTAGAGAAAATCGACGATAAAGTTCGCAACTTTTGCTCGCTGATAAAAAAAAGCCTTGCCTGTACCGGAAGTAGCGTGACGTCACAGGAGCTAGTATTCCTCACAATTCCCCGTTGTTTACAATGGAGCGGGAGAAATTCGGACCAAGAAAGTGATGATTACCCCATTAATTTGAGCGAGGATGAAAGATTCGTGGATGAGGAACGTGAGAGTGAAGGACTAGAGTGCAGTGCAGGACGTATCTTTTTTCGCTCTGACCGTAACTTAGGTACAAGCTGGCTCATTGGATTCCACACTTTCTCCTTTTTCTATTGTAGATCACAGATTTGTATTTTAAACCACCCCGGATACTATATCCTCTTGAAAATGAGAGTCGAGAACGCGAAATGGACATTCAGTGCCTTTTATCTCCACGACAATACATCGGCGAAATGCTTTAGCTACGAGCTAACGTGATAGCATCGTGCTTTAACTGCATATAGAAACAAAAAAATAAACCCCTGACTGGAAGGAGAGATAGAAAATCAACAATACTATTAAACCGTGGACATGTAAATACACGGTTAATGCTTTCCAGGCTGGCGAAGGTTAACAATGCTGTGCTAACGACGCCATTGAAGCTAACTTAGCAACTTAGCAACGGGACCTCACAGAGCTATGCTAAAAACATTAGCTCTCCACCTACGCCAGCCAGCCCTCATCTACTCATCAACACCCGTGCTCACCTGCGTTCCAGCGATCGGCAGAAGGACGAAGGACTTCACCCGATGCGTTTGGCGGCCCGGAGACGTAGGAAGTCAAGGTGAGGTCGGCGGCTAGCACGGCTAGCGCGGCTAGCGCTCCAACAAAGTCCTCCTGTTTGTGTTGCTGTAGTCCGCTGCTAATACATCGATCCCACCTACAACTGTCTTCTTTGCAGCCTTCATTGTTCATTAAACAAATTGCAAAAGATGTCCAGAATACTGTGGAATTATGAAATGAAAACAGAGCTTTTTGTATAGGATTCTACGGGTACCATAACTTCCGTTACTCTGACTTCGTCACGCGCATACGTCATCATACCGTGACGTTTCAGCCTGATATTTCCCGGGAAGTTTTAATGTCACTTTATAAGTTAACCCGGCCGTATTGGCATGTGTTGCAATGTTAAGATTTCATCATTGATATATAAACTATCAGACTGCGTGGTCGGTAGTAGTGGCTTTCAGTAGGCCTTTAAAGGCCTACTGAAATGAATTTTTTTTATTTAAATGGGGATAGCAGATCCATTCTATGTGTCATACTTGATCATTTCGCGATATTGCCATATTTTTGCTGAAAGGATTTAGTAGAGAACATCGACGATAAAGTTCGCAACTTTTGGTCGCTGATAAAAAAAGCCTTGCCTGTACCGGAAGTAGCGTGACGTCACAGGTTGAAGGGCTCCTCGCATTTCCCCATTGTTTACAATGCAGCGAGAGCGATTCGGACCGAGAAAGCGACGATTACCCCATTAATTTGAGCGAGGATGAAAGATTTGTGGATGAGGAACGTGAGAGTGAAGGACTAGAGTGCAGTGCAGGACGTATCTATTTTCGCTCTGACCGTAGCTTAGGTACAAGCTGGCTCATTGGATTCCACACTCTCTCCTTTTTCTATTGTGGATCACGGATTTGTATTTTAAACCACCTCGGATACTATATCCTCTTGAAAATGAGAGTCGAAAACGCAAAATGGACATTCACAGTGACTTTTGTCTCCGCGACAATACATCGGCAAAGCTCTTTAGCTACGGAGCTAATGTGATAGCACATCGGGCTTAAATGCAGATAGAAACAAAAGAAATAAGCCCCTGACTGGAAGGATAGACAGAAGATCAACAATACTATTAAACCATGGACATGTAAATACAAGGTTAATGCTTTCCAGCCTGGCGAAGCTTAACAATGCTGTTGCTAACGACGCCATTGAAGCTAACTTAGCAACGGGACCTCACAGAGCTATGCTAAAAACATTAGCTATCCACCTACGCCAGCCCTCATCTGCTCATCAACACCCGTGCTCACCTGCGTTCCAGCGATCGACGGAGCGACGATCATAGATGCGGTCGGCGGCCCGGAGACGGAGAAAGTCAAGGTGAGGTCGGCGGCTAGCGCGTCTGCTATCCATCTCAAAGCCCTCCTGGTTGTGTTGCTGTAGTCCGCCGCTAATACACCGATCCCACCTACAACTTTCTTCTTTGCAGTCTTCATTGTTCATTAAACAAATTGCAAAAGATTCACCAACACAGATGTCCAGAATACTGTGGAATTTTGAGATGAAAACAGAGCTTTTTGTATTGGATTCAATGTGTCCGCATACTTCCGGTTCAACGATTGACGTCACGCGTATACGTCATCATACATAGACGTTTTCAACCGGAAGTTTAGCGGGAAATTTAAAATGTCACTTTATAAGTTAACCCGGCCGTATTGGCATGTGTTGCAATGTTAAGATTTCATCATTGATGTATAAACTATCAGACTGCGTGGTCGCTAGTAGTGGCTTTCAGTAGGCCTTTAGAACCCCAGTGGATCCACCTGCTTACACTATGGAATATAACATTGTTACCTTCAGTATATCAGTATGTGGAATTAAATTATGGAATGGATTACGCAAAGCAATCAAACAATGTACTAATATGATCCACTTCAAGAAACTCTTCAGACTTAAAGTGTTTACAAAGTACAATGAAGAAGAACCATGACAAACATTCTCAATTTATTTCATCCATTCATTCATCCATTCTTAAAGTAATCTTACTTATCTCATCATATGAAATATGACTTACTTCACCAATTATTATTATTAAATTCTTACTATTATTTATTTATTTATTTTTATTGTAATTACTTATGGAGTTTATTGTGAAAAAATTGTGAACAGGAAGTGAACAAAAAGTTTTGCAACTGTTATGTAAAGAAAAGGGGTAGGATTAAATAAGCTCTGCTTCTTCCTACTCCTTTTCGAACATGTTGAAAAGAAACTGGAAATTGTGATGTATCATGTTGTATGCTTGCATGTTCGAAATAAACTCAAACTCAAACTCAAACTCAACACTTTTACCAGATCTGCAAAAGAGGAGCAAGTTTCATATTTTGTTGACTTTTGTTCACTTTCATTGGCTTCTCCGGAGAGAGTTTGTTGCTCACTGCGATCATCTGCGTGAAAGCTGGCCCTTTTTGTTGTTGTTGTTGTTGTTTATTTTGCCGACAATCAATGGTGTGTGCAGAATCCCACATGTCGGACCAGTCGTAGCAGCAGCAGAGCCTGGCTCGGTGGGACAGGCAGGAAGTGGACAGATGCGTGGTTTCACAATGAGGCTAAATATCATCGAATATGACACATCTGGACGCCAGATTGTCACAAACGCATGGCTGTACGTGTTGGTTTGTGTATACCAACTCTTCGACTCCTGAATCGCTGCCCACAAAAGCGTGAAGATTTGTCAATTCATGCATCCCTACTGTGTGGCTAAATTCCTATGCTGTTTCACCCTATCAATCAATCAATCAATGTTTATTTATATACCGTATTTCCTTGAATAGCCGCAGGGGCGTTAATTAATTTAAAACCTCCTGTCACACCTGCGTTTACCGGAAACCGGCGGGATGGCCGTGCATGCGGTAATTATTTTAAAACCTCTTCTCACTCCGGCGTTTACCAAAAGGAATCCATAAAATTTAGGCGTGCGCTTTGAGTGTGATGTAAGCATACCATCATGAAAAGCACATTTAATTAAAAAAAACGTTATTATGGTCTTACCTGTACTTATAAATGGAGTCCATTTGCAGCTCCTTCTGACCAAAAGCATGGATAACTTGTTTATAGAAGTCTTCCTTATTTTCTTTCTTCAGTTTTAAAAGTCTCTGTTTCGATGGAGATATTCCTTTAATTATTACCTCCTGCTTCGATTGAAAGTCCAGTTTAGAAAACTGTTTTATTTTAGATACCGGTATGTAATCCTCCATGTTAAAAGTTCAGGCAGAGGAAAAAAAAAAATTTCTTGCTGCGTGTGTTCACTTCTTCTGCAGTACCGGAAGTCGCAAGAAGGATCACTAGCGCGGCAGCGCCCTCTACCACCAGGAGGCCGGAGTCATTTAATGACTTATACAGTATTTCACACACGCAGCTACGGTATATTAATAAAACATAGCTGCTTACTGTTCTCTTTAGCATACTGTACCGGTATTCAATAGCTTGGACCTTAAATCCTACTGAAAAGCTCTTTATCTTTTTTCCTTTGTGCGATTGTAAACTACTGAAAGCAGCTTCCTCCATTTTGAAAATGAGGACAGATGCGTCACTCGTGACGTAACGAATTTGACCCGGTGGAAGTTCTAGCCATATGCTAAATATTTTGCGAAACGAGTTTGACCCGGCGAAAATTATAGACATGCGATAATAAAATTAATATTTTGCGAAACGAATTTGATCCAGCTTCAATAATAAACCGGCGATAAGGCCAAGCATGCGTTAATTATTTTGAGAAACGAGTTTGACCCGGCAGTAATTCTAGACGTACGAATACTATATTCCCTGCGCCAATTCAAGGAAATACGGTAGCCCTAAATCACAAGTGTCTCAAAGGGCTGCACAAGCCACGACGACATCCTCGGTTCAGAGCCCACAAAAGGGCAAGGAAAAACTCACAACCCAGTGGGATGTCAATGTGAATGACTATGAGAAACCTTGGGGAGACCCTCTAGGGGAGACCGGATGCAATGGACGTCGAGTGGGTCTAGCATAATATTGTGAAAGTCCAGTCCATAGTGGATCTAACATAATAGTGTGAAAGTCCAGTCCATAGTGGATCTAACATAATAGTGTGAAAGTCCAGTCCATAGTGGATCTAACATAATAGTGTGAAAGTCCAGTCCATAGTGGATCTAACATAATAGTGTGAAAGTCCAGTCCATAGTGGATCTAACATAATATTGTGAAAGTCCAGTCCATAGTGGATCTAACATAATAGTGTGAAAGTCCAGTCCATAGTGGATCTAACATAATAGTGTGAAAGTCCAGTCCATAGTGGATCTAACATAATAGTGAGAGTCCAGTCCATAGTGGGGCCAGCAGTAGACCATCCCTAGCGGAGACGGGTCAGCAGCGCAGAGATGTCCCCAACCGATGCACAGGCGAGCGGTCCACCCCGGGTTCCGACTCTGGACAGCCAGCACTTCGACCTGTGTCCCCCCTCCACAAGGGAGAGGGGGCAGTGGAGAAAATAAAATAAACGGCAGATCAACTGGTCTAAAAAGGGGGTCTATTTAAAGGCTAGAGTATAGGTCAAATGCAGAGGACAAATTTCACCACACCTAGTGTGTGTGAGTGTGACAATCATTGGTACTTCAACTTTAACTTTAACTTTAACACTAGTACAGTATGATCATCCATGTGCAATGAAAACTCAGTTCTTCCACACCCAACTTACCCAAGCACTGCCTTGTGTACCGGTTGTCCCAAACAGTGTATCATGGGTGTGTTCTGCGTCAGGGGCCAGATGCAGCCTGCCATGTCACGCCCTGTATCCCATAGCACCTCTGGGCTTTGGAACAGGTTTGTTCCACTGGCTGCAACTGACGAGAAGGGCAGGTGAGGTCACATGTCCTCCCGACCTCCGACCTCCTCCGCGTTAACCTCCGGCATCGTCTGCATCTCCTCTAGCCGCGAACAGGAAGCAGAGTTTGCCCTGAGAGACGGTTGCGCTCCGTCCATCTGTGTCTGTGACCCTGACCGGACATTCTCAGACCATTTGCAAACATCTGACCCGGCCGGAAAAAACGCGTACCTTCTTTTTTTAACTCATCCTTGCACTCTTCCCGGCTACATTCTCTCTAAGTGAATTATATCGTGGCTGCAGGGGAGGAGAGATGAGGCCGGACAAATCGGTTACGGGTATCAAACAAAGGGGAGCTTCTCAGTCCCGAGCTGTTTGTTGTTAAAATATTGTTATGAGAGCTAACAAAGGTTATGTTTGTCAACTCCACGACGGTGGTGAAAACCACCATCCAGGAGCCCTCACACACATTCCTTCACCCCGTCGCATGTGTTTGTTTACGTGCCCGTTGCATAAGAGCTGCACCAAACCTGAACCATACGTCCTCGGTCTCTGTTGGGACGCATCACGGCGTCTGGCCCTCTGGGCCAAGGATGCAACTTGAGTGTTGTCACCCCCCACCCCCGTCTGTCCCCATCTCTGGCGAGGCCCAGCTGGAGTCAAAAGTGGCGATGAATTCAGCCATTGTTTTGCTTTCCTCCTTGAAATATACGAGGTACTAACGAGATCAAGACACTTGACAGGAATGAAGAAGAAGAATGATAAAAACAGAAACAATAAAGAAGAACAATGCAGAGTTCAGGAAAGATACTTTGTTTATTTTTTGTTGAAACAATAGGCTCTTTTCCATCAAAAGTTCATGAACTTTGAGTTCCTGGAGCCTTTAGTTCAATGAACGTTCATGTTTTTAAGAGCAGGCTTAAGACCCACCTTTTTGATTTGGCTTTTACCTGACATTAATTATTTTATTGACGTCATTTGTATTTTACTTTTTATCCTGGAATATTTGATTTACTTATTTATTATTTGTATTCAGTGTTTCCCATAAACTGCCAAGATACCTGTGGCGGTGGGGGCGTGGCTATGGGCGTGGTCACATGACATCATCGAGTAATTTGCATAATTTACTACAATGATATGATTTTCTCTAAAAAGGCTCAAAAAATGTATACTTACTCATTAATAATAACAGTTTTGTTTTAAACGTCCATCCATCCATCCATTTTACAATATAATTACAACACTTTATGTACATATTTATATACAGATTTGAACAATAAGTTATTCACTGAAATATATTTATTAATTGTGGTTCTTACAAAAAATATATCTTATAAAATATAAAAGCTAAAATGTCTCTTAAAGCTCTGCCCCTTTAATTAGTGCATACTAAATAATTTCACTTTAGCCTACTACTACAACCATATTATTTACCAGCAACATAAAGTGAAACAGAGGCAGAGGTGTCCTGCCACAGTCAGTAACAAATAAACAGAAAACAGTAGTGGTCAAATACAAATAAGGCAACAAGAGAAGTATCCTACACTTCTCTTTTGTAAAGTAAATCTGAACAGCCTATATGGGCATCTACATCAACTATATGATTTGCCTGAGAAGCTGGAAAGGACAAAAAAAATATTATTTTATTTTTTTAAATTTGTGGCGGACGTAATTCTTTCGTGGTGGGCCGCCACAAATAAATGAATGTGTGGGAAACACTGGTATTACTATTAATCTTCATATGTCTTACTTGTATTGTATTCTTTATCTCTACTCATGGTTCTTACTGTTTTACAAGTTTTATTATTTTTATTTTCCAATGTTCCTCAGATGAGCCATCGGCCTCAGAGGTTATCGGCCGTGCTTGTGGGGGCACTTTTGGTGGCCATGGTCTGATGACCTCCTGGTGCAGATGGCTCCTGTGATAGTGTTTACTCACCTGGCTCCTCTGTACTCAGCCATGCATTCATTTGTCCATATAGTTGCATATGTGTGTAGGTTGTGTGTGTGTGTGTGTGTGTTTGTGTTTGGTATCTGTGTCCGTGCGTACGTATGTGATAATATAATAATAATATGGGTCACCGGGGTATTGTTTTTAAATTTGTAAAGCACTTTGCGTTGCAGTTCTTTTATGTATGAAAAGCGCTTTATGAATTAAGTTTGATTGATTGATTGATTTAATGTTTTTTCATAGAAATTATGGGCCTGATCTACTAAGATACAATTAACAATTGTTAAATAATCGAAGCAAAACATTGTCAGTTCTATAAGTGGACGTGTTGCGAGTGATCTTCTAAGACTGCGTGTAAAATTCAAAACAAGTGCAAAATTGGTGCAGATGGCTCTATTTAAGTGAGGTTTCTACTTGTATAGCAGCTGTGCCCGTAGAAACACGTCACATTCCTGACACTGTGTTCCAGCGATCCAAACTGTGCCGTGTTCTTATGTTGTGGAACATGCAGCAGACAAATATGATATCAACCACTGTTTCTTGGCAATATAGAAGTGGCATCTGGACAACAGAACCTATTTTTAGCACGCCAAAGGTGCAATCTGTGAGGCACCTGTGTTGTGATGGTGCATCCATTATGATACTATATCTCCTTAATGAAAAAATAATAATTAATGCTGTTTAAAAGCAAAAAAAAAGGAAGGAAGCAGACACCAAAACGAATCAATTGAATGTGTTTTAATCAGCCTTTCAAGTCATTCAGCGGGTATATTAAATCATAAAATTATATTGCTGAATAGACTATGTCTGTTTTTATTTCTGGCAGTCCAAAATATGTTGACACGGATGGTTAGTGTGCCAGTTTGCACTTACTTTCTAAACATGCTAAATATAGATGCAAAACGGCGGCTGCAGAATAGTTTTAGTCTTGATAAATCACATTGCCAGTACAAAATGATAATATTTGTATGGGGCTCCATTTTGCTCATTTAAGAGACACCATCCTCTATGCACGAGCTTAGTAGATCAGCTTTGCATGCGCTATCAAGTTTTCACGTGTTTTAGTACAAACCCCGTTTCCATATGAGTTGGGAAATTGTGCTAGATGTAAATATAAACGGAACACAACGATTTGCAAATCATTTTCAAGCCATATTCAGTTGAATATGCTACAAAGACAACATATTTGATGTTCAAACTGATAAACTTTTTTTTTTTTTGCAAATAATCATTAACTTTGGAATTTGATGGCAGCAACATGTGACAAAGAAGTTGGGAAAGGTGGCAATAAATACTGATAAAGTTGAGGAATGCTCATCAAACACTTATTTGGAACATCCCACAGGTGAACAGGCTAATTGGGAACAGGTGGGTGCCATGATTGGGTATAAAAGTAGATTCCATGAAATGCTCAGTCATTCACAAACAAGGATGGGGCGAGGGTCACCACTTTGTCAACAAATGCGTGAGCAAATTGTTGAACAGTTTAAGAAAAACCTTTCTCAAGCAGCTATTGCAAGGAATTTAGGGATTTCACCATCTACGCTCCGTAATATCATCAAAGGGTTCAGAGATCGCTGGATCACTGCACGTAAGCAGCTAAGCCCGTGACCTTCCATCCCTCAGGCTGTACTGCATCAACAAGCCACATCAGTGTGTAAAGGATATCACCACATGGGCTCAGGAACACTTCAGAAACCCACTGTCAGTAACTACAGTTGGTCGCTACATCTGTAAGTGCAAGTTAAAACTCTCCTCTGCTAGGCAAAATCCATTTATCAACAACACCCAGAAACGCCGTCGGCTTCGCTGGGCCTGAGCTCATCTAAGATGGACTGATACAAAGTGGAAAAGTGTTCTGTGGTCTGACGAGTTTACATTTCAAAATGTTTTTGGAAACTGTGGACGTCGTGTCCTCCGGACCAAAGAGGAAAAGAACCATCCGGATTGTTATAGGCGCAAAGTGTAAAAGCCAGCATGTGTGATGGTATGGGGGTGTATTAGTGCCCAAGACATGGGTAACTTACACATCTGTGAAGGCACCATTAATGCTGAAAGGTACATACAGGTTTTGGAACAACATAAGTTGCCATCCAAGCAACGTTACCATGGACGCCCCTGCTTATTTCAGCAAGACAATGCCAAGCTATGTGTTACATCAACGTGGCTTCATAGTAAAAGAGTGCAGGTACTAAACTGGCCTGCCTGTAGTCCAGACCTGTCTCCCATTGAAAATGTGTGGCGCATTATGAAGCCTAAAATAGCAGAAGGGAGACCCCCGGACTGTTGAACAACTTAAGCTGTACATCAAGCAAGAATGGGAAAGAATTCCACCTGAGAAGCTTCAAAAATGTGTCTCCTCAGTTCCCAAACCTTTACTGAGTGTTAAAAGGAAAGGCCATGTAACACAGTGGTGAACATGCCCTTTCCCAACTACTTTGGCACGTGTTGCAGCCATGAAATTCTAAGTTAATTATTATTTGCAAAAAAAAAAAAAAGTTTATGAGTTTGAACATCAAATATGTTGTCTTTGTAGTGCATTCAACTGAATATGGGTTGGAAATGATTTGCAAATCATTGTATTCCGTTTATATTTACATCAAACACAATTTCCCAACTCATATGGAAACGGGGTTTGTACATACAAACCTTTAGTACACCCTATGTGCGCTCGGAACCGTATAAACACTGTACATGACATTTATGGTGCCCCCCTGAGGGTTGTGCTCAAAATACTTAAAAATACATGCTCACATACTGTACATGTAATACAGATATCCCCAAAGTTGTACAATCATTAAACAAACGGTCAATGTCTTATGGTTGATTAGTCACTCTGCTCGTGCAAAGACATTTTGCTTGACAGTGGCCATGTTTTTTCCACCAATCTTTGCTCAGACTTGACATATTCATGTTTGTCAGTCCCCTAAAACACATTTTGTGATGATCCAGCGATAACGATACAGTGGGTGTTTTGTAGAGCCCATCTATCTGCCAGAGAAATGTTTTTTTCTTTCTACTTTTATTATTTCCTATGGGAAACATCGTAGTCCAAATCTGGACAGACTGGAGGTCGACCATCCTCCGTGTTCTTAGACATGTTCTTTTCAGTGTTGCAGGAAAATACAAGACTATCACACACTATATCACAGAATTGAAAACAATTGTTCACATCTTTGCAAAGCAGGCCATGCTAGGTCAAACTCCATTTCCACAACCTCCTGTTTTGCAACATTTCCGAAAATGAATAAAGTTCACTCCTGTATCCTGGATTTGGACCCTCTAGCACAGAGCTGGGCAAATATTTTGACTCGGGGGTCAGATTGAGAGAAAAAATGTGTCTGGGGGGGCCAATGTGTATGTGTGTTTAAATGATATATACACATTTAGCTGTAAAACTCTGCTGTACAGTATGTGTGTTTGGGTCCCTTTTTTCAGGAACACTAATACCAAAAGTCCCAATGTCAATCAATCAATCAATGTTTATTCGTATAGCCCTCAATCACAAGTGGTAATCAAAAAGGTTAACCAACGAACGAGATTTCTCTACAGAATTTCCTCTCTGGTCAACAAAAGCACCTTGAGGATTCTGGCGGGAACTCTCGTTCAACCCTTTTTCGATTACGCATGCACCTCCTGGTACCCTAGCACCTCCAAAACCCTCAAATCTAAACTCCAAACATCTCAGAACAAGCTAGTCAGGTTACTTCTAGACCTCCACCCCAGATCCCACCTCACTCCTACCCACTTCTCTAAAGTGGGCTGGCTCAAGGTGGAGGACAGAGTTAAACAACTTGCACTGAGCCTAGTCTATAAAATCCGCTACACCTCCCTGATACCGAAGTACATGTCAAACTACTTCCTTAACGTAAATGACCGCCATAACCACAACACCAGGGGGTGCTCCACTAACCACGTTAAACCTAGATTCCGAACTAACAAAGGTCTTAACTCATTCTCTTTCTATGCCACATCAATGTGGAATGCGCTCCCAACAGGTATAAAAGAAAGGGCATCTCTATCCTCCTTCAAAACCGCTATAAAAATTCACCTCCAGGCAGCTACAACCCTAAACTAACACCCTCCCCGGATTGCTAATAATCAAATGTAAACAATCAAATTCAGATTCTTTTTCTTATGCCTTCTGATCTCTCTCTCTCTCTCTCTCTATGTCCACTACTTGATGTCCATATCCCCACCCCCCCACCCCCCCTCCACACTCCTGATTGTAAATAATGTAAATAATTCAATGTGATTATCTTGTGTGATGACTGTATTATGATGATAGTATATATGATAGTATATATCTGTATCATGAATCAATTTAAGTGGACCCCGACTTAAACAAGTTGAAAAACTTATTCGGGTGTTACCATTTAGTGGTCAATTGTACGGAATATGTACTTCACTGTGCAACCTACTAATAAAAGTCTCAATCAATCAATCAAAAAAAAAAAACTCAAAGGGCTGCACAAGCCACAACGACATCCTCGGTTCAGATCCCACATCAGGGCAAGGAAAAACTCAACCCAGTGGGATGACAATGAGAAACCTTGGAGAGGACCGCAGATGTGGGTGGTCTATTTAAAGGCTACACCAGGGGTCACCAACCTTTTTGAAAGCAAGAGCTACTTCTTGGGTAGTGATTAATGCGAAGGGCTACCAGTTTGATACACACTTAAATAAATTGCCAGAAATAGCCAATTTGCTCAATTTACCTTTAACTCTATGTTATTATTAATAATTAATGATATTTACACTTAATTGAACGGTTTAAAAGAGGAGAAAACACGAAAAAAATGACAATTAAATTTTGAAACATAGTTTATCTTCAATTTCGAATCTTTAAAATTCTAAATTCAACCGAAAAAAAGAAGAAAAAAACTTAAAAAAATAATTTATGGAACATCATTAGTAATTTTTCCTGATTAAGATTAATTTTAGAATTTTGATGACATGTTTCAAATAGGTTAAAATCCAATCTACACTTTGTTAGAATATATAACAAATTGGACCAAGCTATATTTCTAACAAAGACAAATCATTATTTCTTCTAGATTTTCCAGAACAAAAATTTTAAAATAAATTCAAAAGATCAGAAAATCAGAAGGTTGAAACCAATACCGCTAATTTCCAATATTACATTTTGAAGCATTTATCGGCCGATAACATCTCTAATTGAAATACTTTCTATTAGAGATGCCGATATATGCGTTAAAATGTAATATCGGAAATTATCGGTATCGTTTTTTTATTATCGGTATCGTTTTTTTATTTTTTTTTATTAAATCAACATAAAAAACACAAGATACACTTACAATTAGTGCACCAACCCAAAACACCTCCCTCCCCCATTTACACTCATTCACACAAAAGGGTTGTTTCTTTATGTTATTAATATTCTGCTTCCTACATTATATATCAATATATATCAATACAGTCTGCAAAGGATACAGTCCGTAAGCACACATGATTGTGCGTGCTGCTGGTCCACTAATAGTACTAACCTTTAACAGTTAATTTTACTCATTTTCATTCATTACTAGTTTCTATGTAACTGTTTTTATATTGTTGTACTTTCTTTTTTATTCAAGAAAATGTTTTTAATTTATTAGGGTCCGCATGTACCCTGTATAAAGGACTCCCACAGGGAGTCCTTTGTACAGGTACAAAGGAACCTATTGAAATTGTAAGGTTTATTATTATTCCGCAGCTTTGCGCACTACTTTGCCCCCCTTAACATGCTTCAAAACTCACCAAATTTTATACACACATAAAAAAACTGTGACAGCACACTTTAGTAAAAAAACAAACCCCAAAAATCAAAATTGCGCTCTAGCGCCCCCTAGGAAAAAAACAAAAACAAACTGCCTGTAACTCCCACTAGGAAGGTCGTAGAGACATGAAACAAAAACCTGTATGTAGGTCTCACTTAGACCTACAATTCATAATTTCACATCCTCGGGCAAAAACCAACAGGAAGTTGGCAATTTCCCCTTCAACACAAAAAATGACTAAAAACACTAATTTTTGCCTCTTTGAGCTGTAATTTGACCCCCTTAAAATACTTCAAAACTCACCAAACTTCTCACACACATCGGGAATGGTGGAAATTGCGATCTAAAAAAAAACAAACCCCAAAACTCAAAATTGCGCTCTAGCGCAATTTTTGAATAAAACAGAGACAAAACTGCTTCTCAGAGGAAAACACAGACAAAACTGCTTGTAACTTCCGGTAAAAACGTTTTAGAGACATGAAACAAAAACCTCTACGCAGGTCTCACTTAGACCTACATTTCATAGATTGAAATCCTTCAGCAAAAATCAACAGGAAGTTTGATATCCCCACTTCAAAACACATTTTTTTAAAAAAGCGGTCACCAAACATTATCTCCTCTGAGCGCGTTTGTCGTTTTGGCTTCAAACTGCTACAGGAGAGAGATTGAACCCTTCTGATTAAAAGTTGGCGAAAGCGTTGTAATAAGTGCTACGGTTTTGATTTTACGAGCCTTCAAAGAAAACAACCACTGTGCCGCAGCACCTAGGAAAAAAACACAGACACAACTTCCTCTAACTCCCAGTACGAATATCGTAGAGACATGCAACAAAAACCTCTATGTAGGTCTCACTCAGGACTACCACTGGAAAAAAGTATTGGGACACCTAGGACTAGCACCTGCCAAAATGCGGACCCGACCAACGCTGCTTGCAGCTTTAATTTATCTTATTTTACTAATTTTTTTAAAAAGTACCTTATCTTCACCATACCTGGTTGTCCAAATTAGGCATAATAATGTGTTAATTCCACGACTGCATATATCGGTTGATATCGGTAATTAAAGAGTTGGACAATATCGGAAATTGGCAAAAAGCCATTATCGGACGTCCCTACTTTCTATAGTTCAAGACTTACGGTCATTTAAAAACAGCACTGCACATCATGATGGCGGCTACAGTTTTGATGTTAAAGATCTAAAAAAAATGATGTGGAACGTCCGGCGGGCCAGATTGGAACTGTATTTTGGCCGTATTTTGCACAGGTCTGCTCTAGCAAGATTACAGCGAGATGCTCAGAACTCCTCAGTCACGCTCCTCATTGTCCGCGTGATTACCATCACCCCCCCTCTCTTCTGTTTTTACCTGATGAAAGCTGGAGTCGAGGAAACAAGTCCAAGAACAACAAGTGGATCTCTGGAAAGAGGATTTTTTAGCAGTTCTCTCATGCATGTGGCTTCAGAATGAGGAAGTCCTGCATCTGGCTTATTTTTGAGTGAATCCAAGTTCCAACAGCTGTGCCTATTAAAGGAAGTTCAGTTTAAAGATGTGTATTGATACGACGCCACAGGAAAACCATTACCATGCCGCATCAGTTACCATTGCCTTGGAGAGGAAACGTTCTCAAAGCTTCCTCTTCTGCCTCATCTTCAGTCTCGCGACGCTCATCAAACACAAAATCGATTGGCGTTGACCGCGGCGTGCCAATCACAGAGGTCATCCTAACACTATCAAGATGTCTGGGACCTTGGGAGTTCTCCCAGCAGTGCAGGTTTGGGAAGGTTCCCTCTTTGTCTGATCTATGAGATTATATTGAGGTTCAGGGCACGGCCACACAAAAATAAACATGTTTGGATGCATTTCGGCCTCTTCTCCACACGCAAAATGTAGGCTTTTGTCCTCACAGGCGCTGGCTGAAGTGGAGATTTTAGAAACCGAGCCTTTGCGTGTGGAAAGGTGCAATGGTGTTTTTTGGGTTTGAGTCCTAAGAAATGGCCGACATTATCTGGAGTTTTTAAACGTGATGCAACAACAGAACATGACGTTATTTGCTGTTGTGAGTAGGGTGTAGGGCAGGGGTCACCAACCTTTTTGAAAGCAAGAGCTACTTCTTGGGTAGTGATTCATGCGAAGGGCTACCAGTTTGATACACACTTAAATAAATTGCCAGAAATAGCCAATTTGCTCAATTTACCTTTAACTCTATGTTATTATTAATAATGAATGATATTTACACTTAATTGAAAGAGGAGAAAACACAAACAAAATGACAATTACATTTTGAAACATAGTTTATCTTCAATTTCGACTCTTTAAAATTCAAAATTCAACCGAAAAAAAGAAGACAAAAACTTATAAAAATAATTTATGGAACATCATTAGTAATTTTTCCTGATTAAGATTAATTTTAGAATTTTGATGACATGTTTCAAATAGGTTAAAATCCAATCTACACTTTGTTAGAATATATAACAAATTGGACCAAGCTATATTTCTAACAAAGACAAATCATTATTTCTTCTAGATTTTCCAGAACAAAAATTTTAAAATAAATTCAAAAGACTTTGAAATAAGATTTAAATTTGATTCTACAGATTTTCTAGCTTTGCCAGAATAATTTTTTTGAATTTTAATCATAATAAGTTTGAAGAAATATTTCACAAATATTCTTCGTCGACAAAACAGAAGCTAAAATGAAGAATTAAATTACAATTTATTTATTATTCTTTACAATAAAAAAAATACTTTTACTTGAACATTGATTTAAATTGTCAGGAAAGAAGAGGAAGGAATTTAAAAGGTAAAAAGGTATATGTGTTTAAAAATCCTAAAATCATTTTTAAGGTTGTATTTTTTCTCTAAATTTGTCTTTCTGAAAGATATAAGAATCAAAGTAAAAAAATTAATGAATTTATTTAAACAAGTGAAGACCAAGTCTTTAAAATATTTTCTTGGATTTTCAAATTCTATTTGAGTTTTGAAATTTTTGAAATACAAATCGGTGATCCACAATAGAAAAAGGAGAGAGTGTGGAATCCAATGAGCCAGCTTGTACCTAAGTTACGGTCAGAGTGAAAAAAGATATGTCTTGCACTGCATTCTAGTACTTCACTCGAACGTTCCTCATCCACAAATCTTTCATCCTGGCTCAAATTAATGGGGTAATCGTCGCTTTCTCGGTCCGAATCGCTCTAGCTGCGTCGAAAACAATAGGAAAATGTGAGGAGCCTTTCAATTGACTACGTCACACTACTTCCGGTAGGGGCAAGGCTTTTTTTTATCAGATACCAAAAGTTGCGATCTTTATCGTCGTTGTTCTATACTAAATCCTTTCAGCAAAAATATGGCAATATCGCGAAATGATCAAGTATGACACATAGAATGGATCTGCTATCCCCGTTTAAATAAAAAAATGTCATTTCAGTAGGCCTTTAAGACTCATTAGCTCTCCTCCTATGTTATGTTTCCCTGCTCTTTCCTGCTTCCCTTAGTTTGGTTTTAATTGCTGATGGACTTGTGATCCTCCAGTAACCTTGTCCAAGAGCCAACCTATTCCGGTCTGTTTTCTGTGCTTTGTTTTTTTTGGCCCTCGCATTATTTGTTTCCCAGAAGAAACGTCCCTTGGTTTTCATGTGCGCTCGTTCTCCCGTCTTTTTTGACATCGCTCCAACCACATGCGCATTGTGTCAAAATCTTTCAGCGAAACACTGAAAAGGCGGGTTTTGTGTTACCGCCTGTTAGCCAGACCTCCATCCTCCAACACATCGTATTGATTCGTCAAAATTGTCCATTTCCTTAAACGCTTCCATCATCCGTTTCGACCACATGCGTCGCCCGCGTCCACAGCCGCAGAGCACCGACTTCTCTCCGTCTCAGTCTTGTCACGTCCCGTTGGCTTTGATGAAGATCAGTGACGTCATTCATCTCATCCCAACGTTTAAAATGACGCACTCTTTCATCAAGCGATTAAGTCAATACCGCTTGGCTATGCCGCAGCTCGTTAGCCTGATTACTAGCAGACACCGTGGCAGTGAAATATGAGCTTGACAAAGTCCAAAGTGATTCCTGGAGAAGATTGACAGTCAGGTTTGAGGCTTGCAGCTCTTTGAATCGCCATTAGGAACATCTTTGGAGGATTTCAAGGTTGATCAGGCAGGAAATCACTCGCATTCATGGTATGAACGCCACAATAGTAATGAGATCTCAAACTAAACGTGTGTAGTTGGAAAGAAGCTGTTTCTATATTCTTTGATTGACTGATAGTTGCACTGTAAAAAAAAATTCTGTAAAAAAACGGTCATCTACTGGCAGCTATGGCTGCCAAACGAAAACCATAAAATTAAAGTAAAACATTGTAAACCAAATAATGATCAAAAACATAAATACAGAAATTTTCATGAAACCTTTTACGGAAAAATGTCGTAATATTACATGAATTTGAAAGTAATTTAAGAAAACAGAAAATGCTATGTATAATTAATTTGGTATTTTTCTGTAAAAAAAAATAGAAGTATACATAGTTTGTCATTACTGGCATATTACTTAAAATAACAGGCGGATTGTTTATTTACAGAAAATGTCTTTAAATCTACAGTTTTATAAACTATTTTAAAAAAAAATTGAAAAATGACAGTAGAAATTTAGAGTAAATAAGCTGTTTTTATATTCTTTGATTGACTGATAGTTGCACTGTAAAAAAAAATTCTGTAAAAAAAACGGTCATCTACTGGCAGCTATGGCTGCCAAACGAAAACCATAAAATTAAAGTAAAACATTGTAAACCAAATAATGATCAAAAACATTATAATTGCAGAAATGTTCATGAAACGTTTTACGGAAATATATCGTAATATTACATGAATTTGAAAGTAATTTAAGAAAACAGAAAATGCTATGTATAATTAATTTGGTATTTTTCTGTAAAAAAAAAATAGAAATATACATAGTTTGTCATTACTGGCATATTACTTAAAATAACAGGCGGATTGTTTATTTACAGAAAATGTCTTTAAATCTACAGTTTTATAAACTATTTAAAAAAAACATTGAAAAATTACAGTAGAAATGTAGAGTAAATAAGCTGTTTCTATATTCTTCGATTGACTGATAGTTGCACTGTAAAAAAAAAATTCTGTAAAAAAAACGGTCATCTTACTGGCAGCTATGGCTGCCAAACGAAAACCATAAAATTAAAGTAAAACATTGTAAACCAAATAATGATCAAAAACATAAATACAGAAATTTTCATGAAACCTTTTACGGAAACATATCGTAATATTACATGAATTTGAAAGTAATTTAAAAAAACAGAAAATGCTATGTATAATTAATTTAGTATTTTTCTGTAAAAAAAAATAGAAATATACATCGTTTGTCAATACTGGCATATCACTTAAAATAACAGGCGGATTGTTTATTTACAGAACATGTCTTTAAATCTACAGTTTTATAAACTATTTTTAAAAAAATTGAAAAATTAGAGTAGAAATTTAGAGTAAATAAGCTGTTTCTATATTCTTTGATTGACTGATAGTTGCACTGTAAAAAAAAATTCTGTAAAAAAACGGTCATCTTACTGGCAGCTATGGCTGCCAAACGAAAACCATAAAATTAAAGTAAAACATTGTAAACCAAATAATGATCAAAAACATTATAATTACAGAAATTTTCATGAAACCTTTTACGGAAAAATATCGTAATATTACATGAATTTGAAAGTAATTTAAGAAAACAGAAAATGCTATGTATAATTAATTTGGTATTTTTCTGTAAAAAAAAATTGAAATATACATAGTTTGTCATTACTGGCATATTACTTAAAATAACAGGCGGATTGTTTATTTACAGAAAATGTCTTTAAATCTACAGTTTTATAAACTATTTGAAAAAAAATTGAAAAATGACAGTAGAAATTTAGAGTAAATAAGCTGTTTCTATATTCTTTGATTGACTGATAGTTGCACTGTAAAAAAAATCTGTTAAAAAACGGTCATCTAATGGCAGCTATGGCTGCCAAACGAAAACCATAAAATTAAAGTAAAACATTGTAAACCAAATAATGATCAAAAACAGAAATTTTCATGAAACCTTTTACGGAAACATATCGTAATATTAAATGAATTTGAAAGTAATTTAAGAAAACAGAAAATGCTATGTATAATTAATTTGGTATTTTTCTGTAAAAAAAATAGAAATATACATAGTTTGTCATTACTGGCATATTACTTAAAATAACAGGCGGATTGTTTATTTACAGAAATTTAGAGTAAATAAGCTGTTTTTATATTCTTTGATTGACTGATAGTTGCACTTTTAAAAAAAATCTGTAAAAAAAACGGTCATCTACTGGCAGCTATGGCTGCCAAACGAAAACCATAAAATTAAAGTAAAACATTGTAAACCAAATAATGATCAAAAACATAAATACAGAAATTTTCATGAAACCTTTTTAGGAAAAATATCGTAATATTACATGAATTTGAAAGTAATTTAAGAAAACAGAAAATGCTATGTATAATTAATTTGGTATTTTTCTGTAAAAAAAATAGAAATATACATAGTTTGTCATTACTGGCATATTACTTAAAATAACAGGCGGATTGTTTATTTACAGAAAATGTCTTTAAATCTACAGTTTTATAAACTATTTTTAAAAAAATTGAAAAATTACAGTAGAAATTTAGAGTAAATAAGCTGTTTCTATATTCTTTGATTGACTGATAGTTGCACTGTAAAAAAAAATTCTGTAAAAAAACGGTCATCTTACTGGCAGCTACGGCTGCCAAACGAAAACCATAAAATTCAAGTAAAACATTGTAAACCAAATAATGATCAAAAACATTATAATTACAGAAATTTTCATGAAACGTTTTACGGAAACATATCGTAATATTACATGAATTTGAAAGTAATTTAAGAAAACAGAAAATGCTATGTATAATTCATTTGGTATTTTTCTGTAAAAAAAAATAGAAATATACATAGTTTGTCATTACTGGCATATTACTTAAAATAACAGGCGGATTGTTTATTTACAGAACATGTCTTTAAATCTACAGTTTTGTAAACTATTTAAAAACATTTTTAAAAATTACAGTAGAAATTTAGAGTAAATAAGCTGTTTCTATATTCTTTGATTGACTGATAGTTGCACTGTAAAAAAAAATTCTGTAAAAAACGGTCATCTACTGGCAGCTATGGCTGCCAAACGAAAACCATAAAATTAAAGTAAAACATTGTAAACTGAATAATGATCAAAAACATTATAATTACAGAAATTTTCATGAAACGTTTTACGGAAAAATATCGTAATATTACATGAATTTGAAAGTAATTTAAGAAAACAGAAAATGCTATGTATAATTAATTTGGTATTTTTCTGTAAAAAAAAATAGAAATATACATAGTTTGTCATTACTGGCATATTACTTAAAATAACAGGCGGATTGTTTATTTACAGAAAATGTCTTTAAATCTACAGTTTTATAAACTATTTTTTTTTAAAAATTGAAAAATTACAGTAGAAATTTAGAAAAAATAAGCTGTTTCTATATTCTTTGATTGACTCATAGTTGCACTTTAAAAAGAAATTCTGTAAAAAAACGGTCATCTACTGGCAGCTATGGCTGCCAAACGAAAACCATAAAATTAAAGTAAAACATTGTAAACCAAATAATAATCAAAAACATAAATGTTCATGAAACCTTTTACGGAAAAATATCGTAATATTACATGAATTTGAAAGTAATTTAAGAAAACAGAAAATGTTAATTAATTAATTTGGTGTTTTTCTGTAAAAAAAATAGAAATATACATAGTTTGTCCTTACTGGCATATTACTTAAAATAACAGGCGGATTGTTTATTTACAGAAAATGTCTTTAAATCTACAGTTTTATAAACTATTTTAAAAAAAAATTGAAAAATGACAGTAGAAATTTAGAGTAAATAAGCTGTTTCTATATTCTTTGATTGACTGATAGTTGCACTGTAAAAAAAAATCTGTAAAAAAACGGTCATCTACTGGCAGCTACGGCTGCCAAACAAAAACCATAAAATTAAAGTAAAACATTGTAAACCAAATAATGATCAAAAACATTATAATTGCAGAAATGTTCATGAAACGTTTTACGGAAATATATCGTAATACTACATGAATTTGAAAGTAATTTAAGAAAACAGAAAATGCTATGTATAATTAATTTGGTATTTTTCTGTAAAAAAAAATAGAAATATACATAGTTTGTCATTACTGGCATATTACTTGAAATAACAGGCGGATTGTTTATTTACAGAAAATGTCTTTAAATCTACAGTTTTATAAACTATTTAAAAAAAAATTGAAAAATTACAGTAGAAATTTAGAGTAAATAAGCTGTTTCTATATTCTTTGATTGACTGATAGTTGCACTTTAAAAAAAAATCTGTAAAAAAAACGGTCATCTTACTGGCAGCTACGGCTGCCAAACGAAAACCATAAAATTAAAGTAAAACATTGTAAACCAAATAATGATCAAAAACAGAAATTTTCATGAAACCTTTTACGGAAAAATATCGTAATATTACATGAATTTGAAAGTAATTTAAGAAAACAGAAAATGCTATGTATAATTAATTTGGTATTTTTCTGTAAAAAAAAATAGAAATATACATAGTTTGTCTTTACTGGCATATTACTTAAAATAACAGGCGGATTGTTTATTTACAGAACATGTCTTTAAATCTACAGTTTTATAAACTATTTTAAAATTTTTTTAAAAATTACAGTAGAAATTTAGAGTAAATAAGCTGTTTCTATATTCTTTGATTGACTGATAGTTGCACTGTAAAAAAAAATTCTGTAAAAAAACGGTCATCTACTGGCAGCTACGGCTGCCAAACGAAAACCATAAAATTAAAGTAAAACATTGTAAACCAAATAATGATCAAAAACATAAATACAGAAATTTTTATGAAACCTTTTACGGAAATATATCGTAATATTACATGAATTTGAAAGTAATTTAAGAAAACAGAAAATGTTAATTAATTAATTTGGTATTTTTCTGTAAAAAAAAATAGAAATATACATAGTTTGTCATTACTGGCATATCACTTAAAATAACAGGCGGATTGTTTATTTACAGAAAATGTCTTTAAATCTACAGTTTTATAAACTATTTTTAAAAAATTGAAAAATTACAGTAGAAATTTAGAGTAAATAAGCTGTTTCTATATTCTTTGATTGACTGATAGTTGCACTGTAAAAGAAAATTCTGTAAAAAAACGGTCATCTTACTGGCAGCAACGGCTGCCAAACAAAAATCATAAAATTTAAGTAAAACATTGTAAACCAAATAATGATCAAAAACATTATAATAGCAGAAATGTTCATGAAACGTTTTACGGAAATATATCGTAATATTACATGAATTTGAAAGTAATTTAAGAAAACAGAAAATGCTATGTATAATTAATTTGGTATTTTTCTGTAAAAAAAATAGAAATATACATAGTTTGTCATTACTGGCATATTACTTAAAATAACAGGCGGATTGTTTATTTACAGAAAATGTCTTTAAATCTACAGTTTTATAAACTATTTAAAAAAAAATTGAAAAATTACAGTAGAAATTTAGAGTAAATTAACCATAAAAATAGGATTTTTTTTTTTTTACAGTGTGGGCAAATCTGCACTAGTAGTGCAGTATTCATCTTGAAGCAATGTTGGCATCATGTGAGTTTGTTGCCTGAACAGACTGCCCCCCCAAAAATTCCATGTATCTGCGGCTCTAGTGACTAGTGTGTGTGAATGACGGGAAGAAAAGCTCAGGGAGAAGTCCTTTGGTGCCACCCACACGTTTGAATGTATATATATAGATATATGTATATATTTACAAAACCCAAAACCAGTGAAGTTGGCAAAGTAGTTGGGAAAGGGCATGTTCACCACTGTGTTACATGGCCTTTCCTTTTAACAACACTCAGTAAAGGTTTGGGAACTGAGGAGACACATTTTTGAAGCTTCTCAGGTGGAATTCTTACCATTCTTGCTTGATGTGCAGCTTAAGTTGTTCAACAGTCCGGGGGTCTCCCTTGTGCTATTTTAGGCTTCATAATGCGCAACACATTTTCAATGGGAGACAGGTCTGGACTACAGGCAGGCCAGTCTAGTACCCGCACTCTTTTACTATGAAGCCACGCTGTTGTAACACGTGGCTTGGCATTGTCTTGCTGAAATAAGCAGGGGCGTCCATGATAATGTTGCTTGGATGGCAACATATGTTGCTCCAAAACCTGTATGTACCTTTCAGCATTAATGGTGCCTTCACAGATGTGTAAGTTACCCATGTCTTGGGCACTAATACACCCCCATACCATCACACATGCTGGCTTTTGAACTTTGCGCCTAGAACAATCCGGACGGTTCTTTTCCTCTTTGGTCCGGAGGACACGACGTCCACAGTTTCCAAAAACAATTTGAAATGTGGACTCGTCAGACCACAGAACCCTTTTCCACTTTGCATCAGTCCAACTTAGATGAGCTCGGGCCCAGCGAAGCCGGCGGCGTTTCTGGGTGTTGTTGATAATTGGCTTTCGCTTTGCATAGTAGAGTTTTAACTTGCACTTACAGATGTAGCGACCAACTGTAGTTACTGACAGTGGTTTTCTGAAGTGTTCCTGAGCACATGTGGTGATATCCTTTACACACTGATGTGGCTTTTTTATGCAGTACCGCCTGAGGGATCGAAGGTCCGTAATATCATCGCTTGCGTGCAGTGATTTCTCCAGATTCTCTGAACCTTTTGATGATATTACGGAGCGTAGATGGTGAAATCCCTAAATTCCTTGCAATAGCTGCTTGAGAAAGGTTTTTCTTAAACTGTTCAACAATTTGCTCACGCATTTGTTGACAACGTGTTGACCCTCGCCCCATCCTTGTTTGTGAATGACTGGGCATTTCATGGAAGCTGCTTTTATACCCAATCATGGCACCCACCTGTTCCCAATGAGCCAGTTCACCTGTGGGATGTTCCAAATAAGTGTTTGATGAGCATTCCTCAACTTTCTCAGTCTTTTTTGCCACTTGTGCCAGCTTTTTTGAAACATGTTGCAGGCATCAAATTCCAAATGAGCTAAAACTTGCAAAAAAATAACCACGTTTTCCAGTTCGAATGTCTTTGCAGTCTATTCAATTGAATATAAGTTGAAAAGGATTTGCAAATCATTGCATTCTGTTTTTATTTACCATTTACACAACGTGCCAACTTCACCGGTTTTGGGGTTTGAGAATATATATATATATATATATATATATATATATATATATATATATATATATATATATATATATATATATATATATATATATATATATATATATATATATATATATATATATATATATATATATATATATATATATATATATATATATATATACAGTATATATATATATATATATATATATATATATATATATATATATATATATATATATATATATACATATATATATATATATATATACATATATATATATATATATATATATATATATATATATATATATATATATATATATATTAGGGCTGCAACTAACGATTCATTTGATAATCGATTAATCTGTCGATTAATACTTCGATTAATCGATTAATAATCGGATAAAAGAGACAAACTACATTTCTATCCTTTCCAGTATTTTATTGAAAAAAACCAGCATACTGGCACCATACTTATTTTGATTATTGTTTCTCAGCTGTTTGTACATGTTGCAGTTTATAAATAAAGGTTTATAGAAAATAAAAAAATACAAATTTAAAAAAAAATAAAAAAAAATACAACATGCCTCTGCGCATGCGCATAGCATAGATCCAACTAATCGATGACTAAATTAATCGCCAAATATTTTTATAATCGATTTTAATCGATTAGTTGTTGCAGCCCTTATATATATATATATATATATATATATATATTAAGGATGTCCGATAATGGCTTTTTGCCGATATCCGATATGCCGATATTGTCCAACTCTTTAATTACCGATACCGATATCAACCGATACCGATATCAACCGATACATACAGTCGTGGAATTAACACATTATTATGCCTAATTTGGACAACCAGGTATGGTGAAGATAAGGTACTTTTTAAAAAAATGAATCAAATAAAATAAGATAAATAAATTAAAAACATTTTCTTGAATAAAAAAGAAAGTAAAACAATATAAAAACAGTTACATAGAAACTAGTAATGAATGAAAATTAGTAAAATTAACTGTTAAAGGTTAGTACTATTAGTGGACCAGCAGCACGCACAATCATGTGTGCTTACGGACTGTATCCCTTGCAGACTGTATTGATATATATTGATATATAATGTAGGAACCAGAATATTAATAACAGAAAGAAACAACCCTTTTGTGTGAATGAGTGTGAATGGGGTGGGTTGGTTCACTAATTGTAAGTGTATCTTGTGTTTTTTATGTGGATCTAATAAAAAAAATAATAATAATAACATTTAAAACAAAACAAAACAAAAAAACGATACTGATTAAAAAAAAACGATACCGATAATTTCCGATATTACATTTTAACGCATTTATCGGCCGATAATATCGGCAGACCGATATTATCGGACATCTCTAATATATATATATATATATATATATATATATATATATATATATATATATATATATATATATATATATATATATATATATATATATATATATATATATATATGTGTGTTTTTTTTCTCAGTAAGTCTCATATTTGGGTTACCACAATACTAATACTAATTATATTCACTCAAAATGGGTTTCTAATTTTCCTGATGATCATCCCTTTTGGATCAGTTTTTGTCGCACTCTGCTGCAAGCTGGCGGCGATCGCCTCGCGCCATCTCAACGACACTCCAAATAAACTCATGGTGTAGGAGGGGGGGGGGGGCTCAGGCGTGGGAGAGACCGCACGGGAACGCCATGAGTGGAAGTACAGGATCAATCAATCAATCAATCAATGTTTATTTATATAGCCCTAAATCACTAGTGTCCCAAAGGGCTGCACAAGCCACAACGACATCCTCGGTGTCGAGTGGGTCTGATATAATATTGTGAAAGTCCAACACATCAGCGAAAGTCCAGTCCATGGTGGGGCCAGCGGGAACCATCCAGAGTGGAGACGGGTCAGCAGCGTAGAGATGTCCCCATCTGATGGACAGGCTAGCGGTCCACCCCGGAGCAGAGTAGAAAAGAAAAGAAAAGAAACGGCAGATCAACTGGTCTAAAAAGGGAGTCTATGGAGGATGATGCAAGGATGTCAGAACCGTAAGGATGCAAAGCGAGCGAGGAGAAAGTCATGCATGATGCATCCCAGGCCTGTCCTGTGACCGATTAGTCGGGTTTGTTGATCAGCCTCGGGGCAGTACATTGTTTCCAGCACGCATCGTCGTTCTTTCATGCATTAGGTGCGTCGTCCTGTGAACCCACACATTCCTACTTTACAAGTCGTGTTTGTCTGAGACTGATATTATCTCATTTGAACCGCCATTGTTCGTTCGACCTTCAGCGCGAGACCGTAGCTAACCATGTCCAGACGCGTCCATCGCAGACTACATACTGCAGGTCATAATCAACCTGAGATGATCACTGACCTGTGACAAATAGACTGTAACCCTACACTCCCCTCCCTCAGCACGATGCAGCACATCAGTCCCGGCCTTCAGGCGGGGAAGACAGAATGCAACGAAAAGATGTTGCAAGAGCTCTCTGATTTCCTGGCGACACACTCGGCAATTAGCATCCTCTGCGTCTCTCACTCCTGCCGCCCGTTGTTCCCGACTGTCGCGATCCGGTTGCAACACAAACACAAACACGCTCACCCACTTAGAACCATGCGCCACCACAGGTATGTTAACCGGGCCTGGCTCTGGTCTCCGTGCATTAGCGGCACATTCTGGCGGTCTGGATAATGGCAACGTCTTTTCGAGGCTATTTGCGGCTTTTTTGTGGCATGTTTCACCAGATTCCAACATTAGTGGGGGGGGTTGTACCCTCGTCTGGTGGGAAAGACACAACAAAAGGGGGGGTAATGTTTTTTTTTTGTCATAAAAACCTGCAATACCGCCGATACACAAGCACGTACAATGCTTGTGCCGTTGGATAACCTTGTTGCGAGGCTGTTGACACTCAACCCTAGTAGGGGAACTTCCTTCTCTCAGGCCCATAGAAAGCAAACAAGCTAATCAGAACCAGCAGGGCGGCCCACTTTTTACTTAGACACGCAGGACTTCAACTGGAGGGGATGTCCACTGATAGTGACAGTGCAAAACAATGATAGTTTGTCAGTGAATCACTTGAGTTCAATCAATCAATCAATCAATGTTTATTTATATAGCCCTAAATCACAAGTGTCTCAAAGGGCTGCACAAGCCACAACGACATCCTCGGTACAGAGCCCACATACGGGCAAGGAAAAACTCACCCCAGTGGGACGTCGGTGAATGACTATGAGAAACTTAGGAGAGGACCGCATATGTGGGTAACCCCCCCCCCTCTAGGGGAGACCGAAAGCAATGGATATCGAGTGGGTCTGACATAACATTGTGAAAGTCCAGTCCACAGTGGATCCAACACATCAGCGAGAGTCCAGTCCACAGCGGGGCCAACAGGAAACCATCCCGAGCGGAGACGGGTCAGCAGCGCAGAGATGTCCCCAACCGATGCACAGGCTAGTGGTCCACCCGGGGTCCCGACTCTGGACAGTCAGCACTTCATCCATGGCCACCGGACCTATGCAACTCCCCCTCGCAAGGGACAGGGGAGAAGAGGAGAGAAGAAAAGAAACGGCAGATCAACTGGTCTAAAAAAGGGGGGGTCTATTTAAAGGCTAGATTATACAAATGAGTTTTAAGATGGGACTTAAATGCTTCTACTGAAGTAGCATCTCTAACTGTTACCGGGAGAGCATTCCAGAGTACTGGAGCCCCAATAGAAAACGCTCTATAGCCCGCAGACTTTTTTTTGGCTCTGGGAATCACCAACAAGCCGGAGTTCTTTGAACGCAGATTTCTTGTCGGGACATATGGTACAATACAATCGGCGAGATAGGCTGGAGCTAAACCGTGTAGTATTTTATACGTAAGTAGTAAAACCTTAAAGTCGCATCTTAAGTGCACAGGAAGCCAGTGCAAGTGAGCCAGTATAGGCGTAATATGATCAAACTTTCTTGTTTTTGTCAAAAGTCTAGCAGCCGCATTTTGTACCAACTGTAATCTTTTAATGCTAGACATAGGGAGGCCCGAAAATAATACGTTACAGTAATCGAGACGAGATGCAACGAATGCATGGATAATGATCTCAGCGTCGCTAGTGGACAAGATGGAACGAATTTTTGCGATATTACGGAGATGAAAGAAGGCCGTTCTAGTAACACTCTTAATGTGTGACTCAAACGAGAGAGTTGGGTGGAAGATAATACCCAGATTCTTTACCGAGTCGCCTTGTGTAATTGTTTGGTTGTCAAATGTTTAGGTGGTATTATTAAATAGATGTCGGTGTCTAGCAGGACCGATAATCAGCATTTCCGTTTTCTTAGCGTTGAGTTGCAAAAAGTTAGCGGACATCCATTGTTTAATTTCATTAAGACACGCCTCCAGCTGACTACAATCCGGCGTGTTGGTCAGCTTTAGGGGCATGTAGAGTTGGGTGTCATTAGCATAACAGTGAAAGCTAACACCGTACTTGCGTATGATGTCACCCAGCGGCAGCATGTAAATACTAAAGAGTGCAGGGCCAAGAACCGAACCCTGGGGGACTCCGCACGTTACCTTGACATAGTCCGAGGTCACATTGTTATGGGAGACGCACTGCATCCTGTCAGTAAGATAAGAGTTAAACCAAGACAAGGCTAAGTCTGACATACTAATACGCGTTTTGATACGCTCTAATAAAATATTATGATCGACGGTATCGAAAGCGGCGCTAAGATCAAGAAGCAGCAACATAGATGACGCATCAGAATCCATCGTTAGCAATAGATCATTAGTCATTTTTGCGAGGGCTGTCTACGTAGAGTGATTTGCCCTGAAACCGGATTGAAAAGGTTCACAGAGATTGTTAGTCACTGAGTGTTCATTTAGCTGTTGTTGGAAATCAACGGAAGGTGGGAGACCGGTCGGTAGTTTACCATGAGGTCAGGATCGAGGTTAGGTCTTTTGAGCAGAGGATGAATAACCGCTTTTTTGAATGCTAGGGGAACAGTGCCGGAGGAAAGTGATAAGTTTATAATATTTAACACTGATGGACCTAATAATACAAACAGTTCCTTGATAAGTTTCCCAGGAAGTAAATTATTAATCAATTTTCTACAGCTTGTCCCTCATAATGTTGACAAAATAATAGAATGGTAAAAGACACAATATGTTACTGCATATGTCAGCAGACTAATTAGGAGCCTTTGTTTGCTTACTTACTACTAAAAGACAAGTTGTCTTGTATGTTCACTATTTTATTTAAAGGCCTACTGAAATGATTTTTTTTTTTATTTAAACGGTAATAGCAGATCCATTCTATGTGTCATACTTGATAATTTCGTGATATTGCCATATTTTTGCTGAAATGATTTAGTAGAGAAAATCGACGATAAAGTTCGCAACTTTTGCTCGCTGATAAAAAAAAAAGCCTTGCCTGTAGCGGAAGTAGCGTGACGTCACAGGAGCTAGTATTCCTCACAATTCCCCGTTGTTTACAATGGAGCGAGAGAGATTCGGACCGAGAAAGTGATGATTACCCCATTAATTTGAGCGAGGATGAAAGATTCGTAGAAGAGGAACGTTACAGTGAAGGACTTGAGAGGCAGCGATGGACGTATCTTTTTTCGCTCTGACCGTAACTTAGGTACAAGCTGGCTCATTGGATTCCACACTCTCTCCTTTTTCTATTGTGGATCACGGATTTGTATTTTAAACCACCTCGGATACTATATCCTCTTGAAAATGAGAGTCGAGAACGCGAAATGGACATTCAGTGCCTTTTATCTCCACGACAATACATCGGCGAAATGCTTTAGCTACGAGCTAACGTGATAGCATCTTGCTTTAACTGCATATAGAAACAAAAGAAATAAACCCCTGACTGGAAGTATAGATAGAAAATCAACAATACTATTAAACCGTGGACATGTAAATACACGGTTAATGCTTTCCAGGCTGGCGAAGGTTAACAATGCTGTGCCAACGACGCCATTGAAGCTAACTTAGCAACCGGACTGCACAGAGCTATGCTAAAAACATTAGCTCTCCACCTACGCCAGCCAGCCCTCATTTGCTCATCAACACCCGTGCTCACCTGCGTTCCAGCGATCAGCAGAAGGACGAAGGACTTCACCCGATGCGTTTGGCGGCCCGGAGACGTAGGAAGTCAAGGTGAGGTCGGCGGCTAGCGCGGCTAGGAGCAACAAAGTCCTCCTGGTTGTGTTGCTGTAGTCCGCTGCTAATACACCGATCCCACCTACAACTGTCTTCTTTGCAGCCTTCATTGTTCATTAAAAAAATTGCAAAAGATGTCCAGAATACTGTGGAATTATGAAATGAAAACAGAGCTTTTTGTATAGGATTCTACGGGTACCATAACTTCCGTTACTCGGACTTCGTCACGCGCATACGTCGTCATACCGCGACGTTTCAGCCGGATATTTCCCGGGAATTTTAAAATGTCACTTTATAAGTTAACCCAGCCGTATTGGCATGTGTTGCAATGTTAAGATTTCATCATTGATATATAAACTATCAGACTGCGTGGTCGGTAGTAGTGGCTTTCAGTAGGCCTTTAAGGACAAAATTGTTCTCGGATTGCAATAAGAAACATATGTTTAATGTACCGTGAGATTTTTTGTTCAAATAAAGCCGATAATGCCATTTTTTGTGGTCCCCTTTATTTAGAAGAGTATCGAAATACATTTTGGTACCGGTGCCAAAATATTGGTATCGGTACGACCCTACTTTGGCCTTTTAACGATCAAAAATCCTGATCCACGCCAGCAAGCCCTCTCACAGTTGTTTACACTTCACCACGCAGTGTGCAGGCTTTATGGCGACAAACACACAGAAGCAATTCCAAGTAAAAGTATTCCAATCAGACTTGGGAGCCTCGCAATGAATCCCAGCTCCAGTGTTTGGATGCATCCAGGTTGCAAAGCTCAGCGTGTGTTGCCAACATCCAGCGCAGGTCTAAACTAGGGCTGTAAACGTTTGTAAACACACCTCGTCATCGTTCACGGCACGCACATCTTGACACAAGATGATGTTCACCCCACTCAATCACGACAAGAAGGTTTGACGCTTTCCCTCAGCCCGTGTGAGGGAGTGGGATTTGGGGGGTTGAAGCTACAGGAGTGATTCATGGGAACGTTTTGCTCCATGTTGAGTTGTTCGCCGACCATATCTTCTCCTGTCAGCGCTGGCATGTTCTGTCACCGACCTCCACCGGTGGGGGGAACTGACAGACGCTGAGTGGGAAGGAGTGATGTTCTTCCACTGAAGCTCTGCTCTTCTTCATCCGAGATCTGTGTTACTTTTGACGTGTTTTTACCATACAGCTCACACTTCCCTTGAAATGCAATGGGTTTACATTTTGTATCATTTTCCACCTAAAAGGTCATGGAAACTGACTTCCAGGGTCAAACTCCCGCCATCATAAAACCGTTATTAACCGTACACTGGTGTTGTACCGGTACCAATATTTTAGTACCGTGTGCCGTGGGAGATTATGTAATTTCACCTATGTGGGTTAAAAATATTTTTTGCAAACCAGTAATTATTAAAGGTGTGGGAAAACGTTGTGCGATTCAGAATCGATTCTCATTTTAAAAAAATAGATTTTATTTTATTTTTTTTTATTTTATTTTTTTAAAATGTTTTACATTTTTAATTTTTTTTTTTTTTTTTTTTTTTTTTAATTAATCAATCCAACAAAACAATAGCAATACCATAACAATGTAACCCAATTCCAAAACCAAAACCCACCCAGCAACACTAGAGATGTGCGATAATATCGGCCTGCCGATATAATCGGCCCAAAAATGCTTTAAAATGTAATATCGGAAATTATCGGTATCGTTTTTTTATTATCGGTATCGTTTTTTTTTTTGTTTTTTGTTTTTTTTTGTTTTTTTTTATTAAACCAACATAAAAAACACAAGATACACTTACAATTGGTGCACTAACCCAAAAAACCTCCCTCCCCCATTTACACTCATTCACACAAAAGGGTTGTTTCTTTCTGTTATTAATATTCTGCTTCCTACATTATATATCAATATATATCAATACAGTCTGCAAGGGATACAGTCCGTAAGCACACATGATTGTGCGTGCTGCTGCTCCACTAATAGTACTAAACTTTAACAGTTAATTTTACTCATTTGCATTAATTACTAGTTTCTATGTAACTGTTTTTATATTGTTTTACTTTCTTTTTTATTTAGGAAAATTTTTTTAATTTATTTATCTTATTTTATTTTATTAATTTTTTAAAAAAAGGACCTTATCTTCACCATACCTGGTTGTCCAAATTAGTTATAATAATGGGGTAATTCCACGACTGTATATATCGGTATCGGTTGATATCGGTTTCGGTAATTAAGAGTTGGACAATATCGGAATATCGGATATCGGCAAAAAGCCATTATCGGACATCCCTACTCAGAAGTGCAATAAACAGAGCAATTGAGAGGAGACACAAACACGACACAGAACAAACCAAAAGTATTGAAACAAAAATGAATATTATCAACAACAGTATCAATATTAGTTACAATTTCAACATAGCAGTGATTAAAAATCCCTCATTGACATTATCATTAGACATTTATATACAAAAATTTAAAATGAATAATAGTGACACAGTGGCTTACACTTGCATCGCATCTCATAAGCTTGACAACACACTGTGTCCAATATTTTCACAAAGATAAAATAAGTCATATTTTTGGTTAATTTAATAGTTAAAAAAAATGTACATTATTGCAATCAGCTGATAAAACATTGTCCTTCACAATTATAAAAGCTTTTTACAAAAATCTACCACTCTGCTTGCATGTCAGCAGACTTGGGTAGATCCTGCTGAAATCCTATGTATTGAATGAATAGAGAAGCCTTTTGAATCGGGAAAATATCGTTTTTGAATCGAGAATCGTGACCCCAAGAATCGATATTGAATCGAATCGTGGGACACCCAAAGATTCGCAGCCCTAGTAATTATAGTCTGCAAATGATGTGTTGTTGTTGAGTGTCGGTGCTGTCTAGAGCTCGGCAAAGTAACCGTGTAATACCCTTCTATATCAGCAGGTGGCAGCCGGTACCTAATTGCTTTGTAGATGTCGGGAACAGCGGGAGGCAGCGTGCAGGTAAAAAGGTGTCTAATGCTTAAACCAAAAATAAACAAAAGGCGAGTGCCGCTAAGAAAAGGCATTGAAGCTTAGGCATGGCTATTCAAAACTAAACTAAAACTGAACTGGCTGCAAAGTAAACAAAACACAAAATGCTGGACGACAGCAAAGACTTACTGTGGAGCAGAGCCGGCGTCCACAAAGTACATCCGTACATGACATGACAATCAACAATGTCCCCACGAAGAAGGATAGCGTCCGCACAACTTAGATGGTCTCGATTGCGAAAACAAAGGTGCGGGGAATAGCGCTCAAAGGAAGACATGAAACTGCTACAGGAAAATACCAACAAAACAGGAAAAAAAACACCAAAATAGGAGCGCAAGACAAGAACCAAAACACTACACACAGGCAAACACCAAAAAAAACAAAATAAGTCAGGGCGTGATGTGACAGGTGGTGACAGTACACCTACTTTGAGACAAGAGCTATAGTGATGCATGCTTGGTTATGGTTGAAATTCATATCCAACAATTGCGAGAACAACTTTTTATTGTAAATATTGGCTTCTGAGTTACGTTTTTTAATGATTTCTGCTTGTGGTGTGCCTCGGGATTTTTTTCAATGAAAAAAAAATGTGCCTTGGCTCATAAAAGGTTGACAAACACTGTATAAATATATATTTGTATACACATATTTGTTAACGCCCCCAATGTAAACCCCAAGATATTTTGGGTTTTTTTTCTTATACATTCCAACAACTGGATGAAAACTCAGTTAGACTTTGGTTGCTGTTTTTCAACCTTTTTTGAGCCAAGGCGCATTTTTTTTCTTTGAAAAAATCCGGAGGCACACCACCAGCAGCAATCATTAAGAAATTAAACTCAGTAGACAATAAAAAGTCGTTGTCGCAATTGTTGGGTATGAATTCAAACCATAACCAAGCATGCATCACTATAGCTCTTGTCTCAAAGTAGGTGTACTGTCACCACCTGTCACATCACGCCGTGACTTATTTTGCGTTTTTTGGTTGTGCTCCCGTGCGTAGTGTTTTAGTTCTTGTCTTGCGCTCCTATTTTGGTGACTTTTCCTGTTTTTTGGTATTTTCCTGTAGCAGTTTCATGTCTTCCTTTGAGCGACCTGCTTTGTTTTAGCAATCAAGAATATATAAGTTGTTGCTATCTTTTTTTTGTGTGGACATTGTTGATTGTCATGTCATGTCCGGATGTCCTTTGTGGACGCCGTCTCTGCTCCACAGTAAGTCTTTGCTGTCGTCCAGCATTCTGTTTTTGTTTACTTTTTCCCCAGTTCAGTTTTAGTTTCGTTCTGCATAGCCTTCCCTAAGCTTTAATGCCTTTTCTTAGGGGCACTCACCTTTTTTTTAAATTTTTGGTTTAAGCATTAGATACCTTTTCACCTGCACGCTGCCTCCCGCTGTCGCTTGCATATTGTGAACACGACAAACCATCGTCGTCTCACACGACGTGTTCCCGACATTTACAAAGCAATTAGCTACCAGCTTCCACTTACTGATATTGAGGAGAATAAATATGGTTACTCTGCCGAGCTCTAGACAGCACAGGCACTCAACAACGGCACATTATTTGCGGATTATAAATACTGGTTTGCAAAAAATATTTTTAACCCAAATAGGTGAAACTACATAATCTCCCACGGCACACAAGACTGTATCTCACGGCACACTGTGGTTGAAAAACACTGCTCTAAATGGTGAAATTGCAGTATTAGCCTTGACTAAAAATACATAAATTAAACCTGAAGAAGGAAATATAATTTCTAGATCAGTGGTTCTTAACCTGGGTCCGATCGAACCCCTGAGTCGGCCTCAGGGGTTCGGCGGAGGTCAAAACACACGCGACTCATCGTGTAAATACAAACTTCTCCCTATCGGCGTATTACGGATACGGCAACAGCTGACTGATTTGCAGGTGTGTCATTTGTTGTGAGTTTATGCACTGTGTTGGTTTTGTTGTTTGAACAAGGTGATGTTCATGCACGCTTCATTTTGTGCACCAGTAAAAAAACATGGTAACACTTTAGTATGGGGAACATATTCACCATTAATTAGTTGCTTATTAACATGCAAATTAGTAACATATTGGCTCTTAACTAGTCATTATTAAGTACTTATTCGGCATGGCCTTATTATAACCCTAACCCTCTAACCCTGACCCTAACCCTAACCAAATAACTCTAAATTAAGTCTTTATTACTTAGAATATGTTCCCCTAGTGTCCAAATAACTCTAAATTAAGTCTTTGTTACTTAGAATATGTTCCCCTAGTGTCCAAATAACTCTAAATTAAGTCTTTGTTACTTAGAATATGTTCCCCCTACTAAAGTGTTACCAAAAACATATAACTTTGTCTTGAATTTGAAAAAAAAAACATTTTATTTTTCACCAAAGAAGGGTTCGGGGAATGCGCATATGAAACTGGTGGGGTTCGGTACCTCCAACAAAGGTTAAGAACCACTGTTCTAGATGGATCTCTCCAATAAGCTCTTCATCATTATTCTGAACAAAGTCTAATGTGTTTGAAGAGGATTCAATTGTGTGTAAGCAGAGATCAGTGTAATAGACATGCCTAACCAGTGTGGCTCTAAGTAGAAAAAGGTGCAATAAATACTGTTCCTCACTACCGTGAAAATGAAAAGCCCTCCCAGATGTCTAAATATGGCCAACACGCTTGTTACCCAATCAAAGGCTGCCTCTGTTCTGCCCGGTGTTTACAGCAATTGGACCTTCAGAACACGCTATTGAATAAAAGGGAACAATTTCTCCTCATGGCTACACCGTGTCAGGGGGATTATTAAGAGCCATCACAACACGGCGGTCCCATCGGAGGCGCGGGGTCAAAGCGCACATGAAAGAAAGCGTAAGCTCAGACAACTTGATCTGGTGGTGGTCCACAGCTGAAGAACATTGGTTACCTGAGATGTTGACTTCTGAGATGGATGTGTTGGCTTCAGCATACATGATGTGCTGCAGGACACCTCAGTGGGAGTAGTGTTCAAGTTGGAGTGTGTGATTAGGGTGTGTGTGTGTGTGTGTGTGTGTGTTTGCATGTGATGGAGAGCATGTGTGTGCATGTGAACCTGAGAGGCAGCTCCATGAACCGAAGCAGGTACCGTGAGTCATATTATTAAAGATGCTGGAAACTTAAAAGTGGGCTTTGTTCTGGTTTGTGCAGATGAAAGAAGCACAAAAGCACATTGTTGACGCAAAGATTGTAAAAACTTGCAAGACCAGACATTCAGATTAAGTTTGGCTGTTGTTTTTTTTTTTTTTTTTTTTTTTTTAAAGAAAGAAATACTCTGCGGAGTAGAATGTGGAGCTTCAGTTAAAAGATTGGAGCCACCTGGCTGCCAGCGCAGCTGCACGGTGCAACACTGACGGCGAGCGTCTTTGTAAACCCTGCGGACTCCTAATGAGAGAATCTATCAACAACTGGCTGAACGCACGGAAGATGCAGCTGTGACTCTTTTTTTTTTTTTAATTTTTTTTTTTTTTTTTTTTTTTTTTAAAGGATTTGTCAATGAATTAATATTAGAGTCAGTGTTGTCCCGATACCAATATTTTGGTACCGGTACCAAAATGTATTTTGATACTTTTCGATACTTTTCTAAGAAAAAAAAGGGGACCACAAAAAAATTGGCATTATTGGCTTTATTTTGACAAAAAATGCTACGGTACATTAAACATATGTTTCTTATTGCAAGTTTGTCCTTCAATAAAATAGTGAAAAGGCTCCTAATTAAAAAAAAAATGTTTTAAACATTTGTATGCTCGTACAACACTTAAAACATTTAGCATATCAGTGTCATGATCTGTGGTCTGGATCATGTTTTTTGTTATTTTTTGTTAGTTTTTGGACTCTTTTAGTTCCCGTTTGCTTGTTTGTTTAGTCACCATGGCGACTCATTAGTTTTCACCTGCCTATGTTCGGGACACGCACCTGTTCTAATCAGGAGACTACTATTCAAGCCTGTCGTTGCCAGTTAGTCGGCTGGCGACATTGATTGTTCTTTTCATGCCATAGTTCATGCTTATATTAATGCGGCGACTCATGAGTTTTAACCTGCCTCATATGTTCGGAACACGCACCTGTTCTAATCAGGAGACTACTATTTAAGCCTGTCGTTGCCAGTTAGTCGGCTGGCGACATTGATTGTTCTTTTCATGCCATAGTTCATGCTTATATTCATGCGGCGACTCATTAGTTTTCACCTGCCTCATATGTTCGGAACACGCACCTGTTCTAATCAGGAGACTACTATTCAAGCCTGTCGTTGCCAGTTAGTCGGCCGGCGACATTGATTGTTCTTTTCATGCCATAGTTCATGCTTATATTCATTCGGCGACTCATTAGTTTTCACGCACATGTTCTAATCAATTTTTTTTTAAAGGATTTGTCAATGAATTAATATTAGAGTTAGTGTTGTCCCGATACCAATATTTTGGTACCGGTACCAAAATGTATTTTGATACTTTTCGATACTTTTCTAAGAAAAAAAAGGGGACCACAAAAAAATTGGCAATATTGGCTTTATTTTGACAAAAAATGCTACGGTACATTAAACATATGTTTCTTATTGCGAGTTTGTCCTTCAATAAAATAGTGGACATGCTTGTATTTTAGTAGTAAGTAAGCAAACAAAGGCTCCTAATTTAAAAAAAAAAAATTAAAAACATTTGTATGCATCAGTGTCATGATCTGTGGTCTGGATCATGTTTTTTGTTATTTTTTGTTAGTTTTTGGACTCTTTTAGTTCCCGTTTGCTTGTTTGTTTAGTCACCATGGTGACTCATTAGTTTTCACCTGCCTCATATGTTCGGGACACGCACCTGTTCTAATCAGGAGACTACTATTCAAGCCTGTCGTTGCCAGTTAGTCGGCTGGCGACATTGATTGTTCTTTTCATGCATAGTTCATGCTTATATTCATGCGGCGACTCATTAGTTTTCACCTGCCTCATATGTTCGGGACACGCACCTGTTCTAATCAATTTTTTTTTTAAAGGATTTGTCAATGAATAATATTAGAGTTAGGGTTGTCCCGATACCAATATTTTGGTACCGGTACCAAAATGTATTTTGATACTTTTTGATACTTTTCCAAGAAAAAAAAGGGGACCACAAAAAAATTGGCATTATTGGCTTTATTTTGACAAAAAATGCTACGGTACATTAAACATATGTTTCTTATTGCAAGTTTGTCCTTCAATAAAATAGTGGACATACTTGTATTTTAGTAGTAAGTAAGCAAACAAAGGCTCCTAATTTAAAAAAAAATAATTTAAAACATTTGTATGCTCGTACAACACTTAAAACATTTAGCATATCAGTGTCATGATCTGTGGTCTGGATCATGTTTTTTGTTATTTTTGGTTAGTTTTTGGACTCTTTTAGTTCCCGTTTGCTTGTTTGTTTAGTCACCATGAAGACTCATTAGTTTTCACCTGCCTATGTTCGGGACACGCACCTGTTCTAATCAGGAGACTACTATTTAAGCCTGTCGTTGCCAGTTAGTCGGCTGGCGACATTGATTGTTCTTTTCATGCCATAGTTCATGCTTATATTCATGCGGCGACTCATTAGTTTTCACCTGCCTCATATGTTCGGGACACGCACCTGTTCAAATCAATTTTTTTTTAAAGGATTTGTCAATGAATTAATATTAGAGTTAGTGTTGTCCCGATACCAATATTTTGGTACCGGTATCAAAATGTATTTTGATACTTTTCGATACTTTTCTAAGAAAAAAAAGGGGACCACAAAAAAATTGGCATTATTGGCTTTATTTTGACAAAAAATGCTACGGTACATTAAACATATGTTTCTTATTGTGAGTTTGTCCTTCAATAAAATAGTGGACATACTTGTATTTTAGTAGTAAGTAAGCAAACAAAGGGTCCTAATTTTTTAAAAAATAATTTAAAACATTTGTATGCTCGTACAACACTTAAAACATTTAGCATATCAGTGTCATGATCTGTGGTCTGGATCATGTTTTTTGTTATTTTTGGTTAGTTTTTGGACTCTTTTAGTTCCCGTTTGCTTGTTTGTTTAGTCACCATGGCGACTCATTAGTTTTCACCTGCCTATGTTCGGGACACGCACCTGTTCTAATCAGGAGACTACTATTTAAGCCTGTCGTTGCCAGTTAGTCGGCTGGCGACATTGATTGTTCTTTTCATGCCATAGTTCATGCTTATATTCATGCGGCGACTCATTAGTTTTCACCTGCCTCATATGTTCGGGACACGCACTTGTTCTAATCAGGAGACTACTATTCAAGCCTGTCGTTGCCAGTTAGTCGGCTGGCGACATTGATTGTTCTTTTCATACCATAGTTCATGCTTATATTCATGCGGCGACTCATTAGTTTTCACCTGCCTCATATGTTCGGGACACGCACTTGTTCTAATCAGGAGACTACTATTCAAGCCTGTCGTTGCCAGTTAGTCGGCTGGCGACATTGATTGTTCTTTTCATGCCATAGTTCATGCTTATATTCATGCGGCGACTCATTAGTTTTCACCTGCCTCATATGTTCGGAAAACGCACCTGTTCTAATCAGGAGACTACTATTCAAGCCTGTCGTTGCCAGTTAGTCGGCTGGCGACATTGATTGTTCTTTTCATACCATAGTTCATGCTTATATTCATGCGGCGACTCATTAGTTTTCACCTGCCTCATATGTTCGGGACACGCACCTGTTCTAATCAGGAGACTACTATTCAAGCCTGTCGTTGCCAGTTAGTCGGCTGGCGACATTGATTGTTCTTTTCATGCCATAGTTCATGCTTATATTCATGCGGCGACTCATTAGTTTTCACCTGCCTCATATGTTCGGGACACGCACTTGTTCTAATAAAAAAAATTTTTTAAAGGATTTGTCAATGAATAATATTAGAGTTAGTGTTGTCCCGATACCAATATTTTGGTACCGGTACCAAAATGTATTTTGATACTTTTCGATACTTTTCTAAGAAAAAAAAGGGGACCACAAAAAAATTGGCATTATTGGCTTTATTTTGACAAAAAATGCTACGGTACATTAAACATATGTTTCTTATTGCAAGTTTGTCCTTCAATAAAATAGTGGACATACTTGTATTTTAGTAGTAAGTAAGCAAACAAAGGGTCCTAATTTTTTAAAAAATAATTTAAAACATTTGTATGCTCGTACAACACTTAAAACATTTAGCATATCAGTGTCATGATCTGTGGTCTGGATCATGTTTTTTGTTATTTTTGGTTAGTTTTTGGACTCTTTTAGTTCCCGTTTGCTTGTTTGTTTAGTCACCATGGCGACTCATTAGTTTTCACCTGCCTATGTTCGGGACACGCACCTGTTCTAATCAGGAGACTACTATTTAAGCCTGTCGTTGCCAGTTAGTCGGCTGGCGACATTGATTGTTCTTTTCATGCCATAGTTCATGCTTATATTCATGCGGCGACTCATTAGTTTTCACCTGCCTCATATGTTCGGGACACGCACTTGTTCTAATCAGGAGACTACTATTCAAGCCTGTCGTTGCCAGTTAGTCGGCTGGCGACATTGATTGTTCTTTTCATACCATAGTTCATGCTTATATTCATGCGGCGACTCATTAGTTTTCACCTGCCTCATATGTTCGGGACACGCACTTGTTCTAATCAGGAGACTACTATTCAAGCCTGTCGTTGCCAGTTAGTCGGCTGGCGACATTGATTGTTCTTTTCATGCCATAGTTCATGCTTATATTCATGCGGCGACTCATTAGTTTTCACCTGCCTCATATGTTCGGAAAACGCACCTGTTCTAATCAGGAGACTACTATTCAAGCCTGTCGTTGCCAGTTAGTCGGCTGGCGACATTGATTGTTCTTTTCATACCATAGTTCATGCTTATATTCATGCGGCGACTCATTAGTTTTCACCTGCCTCATATGTTCGGGACACGCACCTGTTCTAATCAGGAGACTACTATTCAAGCCTGTCGTTGCCAGTTAGTCGGCTGGCGACATTGATTGTTCTTTTCATGCCATAGTTCATGCTTATATTCATGCGGCGACTCATTAGTTTTCACCTGCCTCATATGTTCGGGACACGCACTTGTTCTAATAAAAAAATTTTTTTAAAGGATTTGTCAATGAATAATATTAGAGTTAGTGTTGTCCCGATACCAATATTTTGGTACCGGTACCAAAATGTATTTTGATACTTTTCGATACTTTTCTAAGAAAAAAAAGGGGACCACAAAAAAATTGGCATTATTGGCTTTATTTTGACAAAAAATGCTGCGGTACATTAAACATATGTTTCTTATTGCAAGTTTGTCCTTCAATAAAATAGTGGACATACTTGTATTTTAGTAGTAAGTAAGCAAACAAAGGCTCCTAATTTAAAAAAAAAAAAATTAAAACATTTGTATGCTCGTACAACACTTAAAACATTTAGCATATCAGTGTCATGATCTGTGGTCTGGATCATGTTTTTTGTTATTTTTTGTTAGTTTTTGGACTCTTTTAGTTCCCGTTTGCTTGTTTGTTTAGTCACCATGGCGACTCATTAGTTTTCACCTGCCTATGTTCGGGACACACACCTGTTCTAATCAGGAGACTACTATTTAAGCCTGTCGTTGCCAGTTAGTCGGCTGGCGACATTGATTGTTCTTTTCATGCCATAGTTCATGCTTATATTCATGCGGTGACTCATTAGTTTTCACCTGCCTCATATGTTCGGGACACTCACCTGTTCTAATCAGGAGACTACTATTTAAGCCTGTCGTTGCCAGTTAGTCGGCTGGCGACATTGATTGTTCTTTTCATGCCATAGTTCATGCTTATATTCATGCGGCGACTCATTAGTTTTCACCTGCCTCATATGTTCGGGACACGCACTTGTTCTAATCAGGAGACTACTATTTAAGCCTGTCGTTGCCAGTTAGTCGGCTGGCGACATTGATTGTTCTTTTCATGCCATAGTTCATGCTTATATTCATGCGGCGACTCATTAGTTTTCACCTGCCTCATATGTTCGGGACACGCACCTGTTCTAATCAGGAGACTACTATTTAAGCCTGTCGTTGCCAGTTAGTCGGCTGGCGACATTGATTGTTCTTTTCATGCCATAGTTCATGCTTATATTCATGCGGCGACTCATTAGTTTTCACCTGCCTCATATGTTCGGGACACGCACTTGTTCTAATCAATTTTTTTTTTTAAAGGATTTGTCAATGAATTAATATTAGAGTTAGGGTTGTCCTGATACCAATATTTTGGTACCGGTACCAAAATGTATTTTGGTACCGGTACCAAAATGTATTTTGATACTTTTCGATACTTTTCTAAGAAAAAAAAGGGGACCACAAAAAAATTGGCATTATTGGCTTTATTTTGACAAAAATGCTACGGTACATTAAACATATGTTTCTTATTGCAAGTTTGTCCTTCAATAAAATAGTGGACATACTTGTATTTTAGTAGTAAGTAAGCAAACAAAGGCTCCTAATTTAAAAAAAAATTTTTTTTAAACATTTGTATGCTCGTACAACACTTAAAACATTTAGCATATCAGTGTCATGATCTGTGGTCTGGATCATGTTTTTTGTTATTTTTTGTTAGTTTTTGGACTCTTTTAGTTCCCGTTTGCTTGTTTGTTTAGTCACCATGGCTACTCATTAGTTTTCACCTGCCTATGTTCGGGACACGCACCTGTTCTAATCAGGAGACTACTATTTAAGCCTGTCGTTGCCAGTTAGTCGGCTGGCGACATTGATTGTTCTTTTCATGCCATAGTTCATGCTTATATTCATGCGGCGACTCATTAGTTTTCACCTGCCTCATATGTTCGGGACACGCACCTGTTCTAATAAAAAAAAATTTTTTAAAGGATTTGTCAATGAATAATATTAGAGTTAGGGTTGTCCCGATACCAATATTTTGGTACCCGTACCAAAATGTATTTTGATACTTTTCGATACTTTTCTAAGAAAAAAAAGGGGACCACAAAAAAATTGGCATTATTGGCTTTATTTTGACAAAAAATGCTACGGTACATTAAACCTATGTTTCTTATTGGAAGTTTGTCCTTCAATAAAATAGTGAAAAGGCTCCTAATTAAAAAAAAACAATTTAAAACATTTGTATGCTCGTACAACACTTAAAATATTTAGCATATCAGTGTCATGATCTGTGGTCTGGATCATGTTTTTGGTTATTTTTTGTTAGTTTTTGGACTCTTTTAGTTCCCTTTTGCTTGTTTGTTTAGTCACCATGGCGACTCATTAGTTTTCACCTGCCTATGTTCGGGACACGCACCTGTTCTAATCAGGAGACTACTATTCAAGCCTGTGGTTGCCAGTTAGTCGGCTGGCGACATTGATTGTTCTTTTCATGCCATAGTTCATGCTTATATTCATGCGGCGACTCATTAGTTTTCACCTGCCTCATATGTTCGGGACACGCACCTGTTTTAATCAGGAGACTACTATTTAAGCCTGTCTTTGCCAGTTAGTCGGCTGGCGACATTGATTGTTCTTTTCATGCCATAGTTCATGCTTATATTCATGCGGCGATTCATTAGTTTTCACCTGCCTCATATGTTCGGAACACGCACCTGTTCTAATCAGGAGACTACTATTTAAGCCTGTCGTTGCCAGTTAGTCGGTTGGCGACATTGATTGTTCTTTTCATGCCATAGTTCATGCTTATATTCATGCGGCGACTCATTAGTTTTCACCTGCCTCATATGTTCGGGACACGCACCTGTTCTAATCAGGAGACTACTATTCAAGCCTGTCGTTGCCAGTTAGTCGGCTGGCGACATTGATTGTTCTTTTCATGCCATAGTTCATGCTTATATTAATGCGGCGACTCATGAGTTTTAACCTGCCTCATATGTTTGGAACACACACCTGTTCTAATCAGGAGACTACTATTCAAGCCTGTCGTTGCCAGTTAGTCGGTTGGCGACATTGATTGTTCTTTTCATGCCATAGTTCATGCTTATATTCATGCGGCGACTCATTAGTTTTCACCTGCCTCATATGTTCGGGACACGCACCTGTTCTAATCAGGAGACTACTATTCAAGCCTGTCGTTGCCAGTTAGTCGGCTGGCGACATTGATTGTTCTTTTCATGCCATAGTTCATGCTTATATTAATGCGGCGACTCATGAGTTTTAACCTGCCTCATATGTTTGGAACACGCACCTGTTCTAATCAGGAGACTACTATTCAAGCCTGTCGTTGCCAGTTAGTCGGCTGGCGACATTGATTGTTCTTTTCATGCCATAGTTCATGCTTATATTCATGTGGCGACTCATTAGTTTTCACCTGCCTCATATGTTCGGGACACGCACCTGTTCTAATCCATTTTTTTTTTTAAAGGATTTGTCAATGAATTAATATTAGAGTTAGGGTTGTCCCGATACCAATATTTTGGTACCGGTACCAAAATGTATTTTGATACTTTTCGATACTTTTCTAAGAAAAAAAAGGGGACCACAAAAAAATTGGCATTATTGGCTTTATTTTGACAAAAAATGCTACAGTACATTAAACATATGTTTCTTATTGCAAGTTTGTCCTTCAATAAAATAGTGGACATACTTGTATTTTAGTAGTAAGTAAGCAAACAAAGGCTCCTAATTTTAAAAAAAAAATTTTTAAACATTTGTATGCTCTTACAACACTTAAAACATTTAGCATATCAGTGTCATGATCTGTGGTCTGGATCATGTTTTTTGTTATTTTTGGTTAGTTTTTGGACTCTCTTAGTTCCCGTTTGGAGACTGCAAAGAAGAAAGCTGTAGGTGGGATCGGTGTATTAGCGGCTGGCTGCAGCAACACAACCAGGAGGACTTTGAGCTGGATAGCAGACGCGCTATCCGACGCTAGCCGCCAACCGCATCGATGATCAGGTGAAGTCCTTCGTTGCGCCGTCGATCGCTGGAACGCAGGTGAGCACGGGTGTTGATGAGCAGATGAGGGCTGGCGTAGGTGGAGCGCTAATGTTTTTATCATATCTCTGACGAGGTCCCGTAGCTAAGTTAGCTTCAATGGCGTCATTAGCAACAGCATTATTAAGCTTCACCAGGCTGGAAAGCATTAACCGTGTAGTTACATGTCCACGGTTTAATAGTATTGTTGATCTTCTGTCTATCCTTCCAGTCAGGGGCTTATTTCTTTTGTTTCTATCTGCAGTTAAGCCCGATGCTATCACGTTAGCTCCTTGGCTAAAGTGTTTCGCCGATGTATTGTCGTGGAGATAAAAGTCACTGTGAATGTCCATTTCGCGTTCTCGACTCTCATTTTCAAGAGGATATAGTATCCGAGGTGGTTTAAAATACAAATCCGTGATCCACAATAGAAAAAGGAGAGAGTGTGGAATCCAATGAGCCCTTGTACCTAAGTTACGGTCAGAGCGAAAAGAGATACGTCCTGCACTGCACTCTAATCCTTCACTCTCACGTACCTCATCCACGAATCTTTCATCCTGGCTCAAATTAATGGGGAAATCGTCGCTTTCTCGGTCCGAATCGCTCTCGCTGCTGGTGTAAACAATGGGGAAATTTGAGGAGCCCTTCAACCTGTGACGTCACGCTACTTCCGGTACAGGCAAGGCTTTTTTTTTTATCAGCGACCAAAAGTTGCGAACTTTATCGTCGATGTTCTCTACTAAATCCTTTCAGCAAAAATATGGCAATATCGCGAAATGATCAAGTATGACACATAGAATGGATCTGCTATCCCCGTTTAAATAAAATGTAATTTCATTAGGCCTTTAAAGGCCTACTGAAATGATTTTTTTTTATTCAAACGGGAATAGCAGATCCATTCTATGTGTCATACTTGATCATTTCGCGATATTGCCATATTTTTGCTGAAAGGATTTAATAGAGAACATCGACGATAAAGTTCGCAACTTTTGCTCGCTGATAAAAAAAAGCCTTGCCTGTAGCGGAAGTAGCGTGACGTCACAGGAGCTAGTATTCCTCACAATTCCCCGTTGTTTACAATGGAGCGAGAGAGATTCGGACCGAGAAAGTGATGATTACCCCATTAATTTGAGCCAGGATGAAAGATTCGTAGATGAGGAACGTGAGAGTGAAGGACTTGAGAGGCAGTGCAGGGTGTATCTTTTTTCGCTCTGACCGTAACTTAGGTACAAGCTGGCTCATTGGATTCCACACTCTCTCCTTTTTCTATTGTGGATCACGGATTTGTATTTTAAACCACCTGGGATACTATATCCTCTTGAAAATGAGAGTCGAGAACGCGAAATGGACATTCAGTGCCTTTTATCTCCACGACAATACATCGGCGAAATGCTTTAGTTACGAGCTAACGTGATAGCATCGTGCTTTAACTGCATATAGAAACAAAAAAATAAACCCCTGACTGGAAGTATAGATAGAAAATCAACAATACTATTAAACCGTGGACATGTTAATACACGGTAAATGCTTTCCAGGCTGGCGAAGGTTAACAATGCTGTGCTAACGACGCCATTGAAGCTAACTTAGCAACTTAGCAACGGGACCTCACAGAGCTATGCTAAAAACATTAGCTCTCCACCTACGCCAGCCAGCCCTCATCTACTCATCAACACCCGTGCTCACCTGCGTTCCAGCGATCGGCAGAAGGACGAAGGACTTCACCCGATGCGTTTGGCGGCCCGGAGACGTAGGAAGTCAAGGTGAGGTCGGCGGCTAGCGCGGCTAGCGCTCCAACAAAGTCCTCCTGGTTGTGTTGCTGTAGTCCGCTGCTAATACACCGATCCCACCTACAACTGTCTTCTTTGCAGCCTTCATTGTTCATTAAACAAATTGCAAAAGATGTCCAGAATACTGTGGAATTATGAAATGAAAACAGAGCTTTTTGTATAGGATTCTACGGGGTACCATAACTTCCGTTACTTTGACTTCGTCACGCGCATACGTCATCATACCGCGACGTTTCAGCCGGATATTTCCCGGGAAGTTTTAAAAGTCACTTTATAAGTTAACCCGGCCGTATTGGCATGTGTTGCAATGTTAATATTTCATCATTGATATATAAACTATCAGACTGCGTGGTCGCTAGTAGTGGCTTTCAGTAGGCCTTTAACCCTCAGTTGTGTCAATGCATAGTCTTTGAAGTGTGGACATTATGAGCATTTCTGTCTTTGGAAATTTTATAGTACAACTCTTGTATTGGTTCTCATTACTGGTAACAACCATAAACTAAAGTAAATGGCTGATCCCCCACCATTGCCTGTGTTCTTCTCAAAGCCATGTGTTCCCCAACAGCTGTGCCGGCTCACTGAACCCAAGCAGCATGGATGACTGCTAATAACCCAGCCTAATAATCCCCATATTACCTAATGTCTTTCTTTCATTCTCTGCCATTTAATAGCCATTCATTATAGCGCTAACAGTCAGAGCCATTGTGACTGGAGTCCCTGAGGCCGGCCTTGAACGCAAGGCGGCGGCTGCAGGACTCCAAGGTGGAGCGGCGGGGCGGCCCCGTGCCCCGAGGCGCTGATGCTCGGTGATTGCGCCAGGTCTCGCAGAGGTGAAGAAAATGGAGGTTTTACACAAGTCTCGAGGAAAAATGAATGTCTTCCTCTTCCCCCAAAGAGCAAGTAGCTTGACAGTTTATTTGGAATGGAAGTCAGGCTTCCTGAAAGTGCGCGGTGATGTGATGGAGGTTCCGCCGCCATGTCGAGCTGCTTTGACCTCACGTTTAAATCCCGGGTCCACGTGTGCGTCTTAGGATATTATGAGGCTCAGCGGCGCATGTCTTGATTACACTGTTGGGCCCAATTTGGACGCCCAGAGGAGGCTCCCCTTCAGGACGGGTGAACATACACGGGGGACTTTGCAGGAAACCATTAAGGAAACAAGACATTTCCGACCGCAGGGAAAGACTGAAGAGGGTGGAAAAAAAAAAAAAAAAAAAAGGACTCTTCAGAGCTGAATTGTTTGGAATATAATAGCTGGTGTTTTTCTCTGGCCGTGTTGCGTGACATCTCCAGGGTGGCGGCTGCAGGTTGACAAAGGTATGACAAGGCATGCACTCGTATTGCTGTCAACGCTCCACTTGAAGGTTGGGCCGGGACAAAAAAAAGGGAGGGAAGCCACAGTCGTGTCACTGTCAACCCGCTGGTGGAGGGAAAACCACCAAGGTGGCTTCAGCAGTCGGTGGTCAAATGTGCACTGGCACCTGGAACCGATTGGGTCTTGATCCCCGCCTGAAATATTTATGTGTTGGTGAATTATTCTAAGCATGTCTTCGGTGTTTATTTCTACAAGCACGGCAGGAGCCCAGCGCTCACATAGCGGAGAAATGACATGTTGGGCCTGATCTGCTAAAGCAGGGGGTGTCCAAAATGTTTCCACTGAGGGCGGCATTCTGAAAAATCAAAGCAAGCGGGGGCCATTTTGATATTTTCTATTTTAAAAACCAATACAATATACCATGGATGAGGTGCTGGCTGTCCAGAGTTGGGACCCGGGGTGGACCGCTTGCCTGTGCATCGGTTGGGGACGTCTCTGCGCGACTGACCTGTCTCCGCTCGGGATGGTCTCCTGCTGGCCCCGCTATGGACTGGACTCTCGCTGTTATGTGGATCCACTAGGGACTGTACTTAGAGGGGGGGTTACCCACATATGCGGTCCTCTCCAAGGTTTCTCATAGTCATTCACATCGACGTCCCTTGTGTGGGCTCTGTGCCGAGGATGTCGTTGTGGCTTGTGCAGCCCTTTGAGACTTTTGTGATTTAGGGCTATATAAATAAACATTGATTGATTGATTGATTGATGTATGAAAAATATACATTTAGGCCTCCACTCAGGCTTGATCCCGGGGACCCCAAAGGGTTTTGGTCAAAAAAATTTAGTCAGTATTATTATTTTTTGTTATTATTCAAGTTTTAAATCTCTAGATCAGGGGTCACCAACCTTTTTGAAAGCAAGAGCTACTTTTTGGGTAGTGATTAATGCGAAGGGCTACCAGTTTGATACACACTTCAATAAATTGCCAGAAATAGCCAATTTGCTCAATTTACCTTTAACTCTATGTTATTATTAATAATTAATGATATTTACACTTAATTGAACGGTTTTAAAGAGGAAAAAACACGAAAAAAAATGACAATTACATTTTGAAACATAGTTTATCTTCAATTTCGACTCTCTAAAATTCAAAATTCAACCGAAAAAAAGAAGAAAAAAAACTAGCTAACTCGAATCTTTTTGAAAAAATAAAAAAAATTATTTATGGAACATCATTACATATTTTTCCTGATTAAAATTAATTTTACAATTTTGATGACATGTTTTAAATACGTTAAAATCCAATCTACACTTTGTTAGAATATATAACAAATTGGACCAAGCTATATTTCTAACAAAGACAAATCATTATTTCTTCTAGATTTTCCAGAACAAAACTTTTAAAAGAAATTCAAAAGATTTTGAAATAAGATTTAAATTTGATTCTACAGATTTTCTAGATTTGCCAGAATAATTTTTTTGAATTTTAATCATAATAAGTTTGAAGAAATATTACACAAATATTCTTCGTCGAAAAAACAGAAGCTAAAATGAAGAATTCAATTAAAATTTATTTATTATTCTTTACAATAAAAAATAAAAAATTACTTGAGCATTGATTTAAATTGTCAGGAAAGAAGAGGAAGGAATTTAAAAGGTAAAAAGGTATATGTGTTTAAAAATCCTAAAATCATTTTTAAGTTTGGATTTTTTCTCTAAAATTGTCTTTCTGAAAGTTATAAGAAGCAAAGTAAAAAAAATAATGAATTTATTTAAACAAGTGAAGACCAAGTCTTTAAAATATTTTCTTGGATTTTCAAATTCTATTTGAGTTTTGTCTCTCTTAGAATTAAAAATGTCGGGCAAAGCGAGACCAGCTTGCTAGTAAATAAATACAATTTTAAAAATAGAGGCAGCTCACTGGTAAGTGCTGCTATTTCAGCTATTTTTACAACAGGCCAGCGGGCTACTCATCTGGTCCTTACGGGCTACCTGGTGCCCGCGGGCACCGCGTTGGTGACCCCTGCTCTAGATCAACATTAGGTCTATCTGTCAATATAACGATTTTAAAGATTTAAGTTGTATGCTCTTGTTTTTATGGAAAAAAATACAAAATATGCAATATTTTCACACAATAAAATTTTTAAGTGGAATATTTGAGATTATATAATAATTGGAGCCTTAAAAAGGTTATTAACTCATAACATTGATTTTAATTCATTATTACTTTTTGAGCAAAGACACTTAAGAACAAATCACACTAAAATTATTGGGGATCCAAATAATTAAAGTGTTAAAAAATAAATGATTTTTTTTTTTTTTTTTACTGTTTACTTTTAACACAATAATCTCGAGATCAACTTCAGATCTATCCGTCAATTATACGTTTTTTGTTGTTTATGTTTTTCGTTTTAGGCCCTTTTTTATAAAAAAAACAGCTCAGTTTTTTATATGGCAAACACAAAATATGCAACATTTTCCCCAAAAATATCTCAGATGTGACGTAATTGGAGCCTTGAATAGGTCAATAATTCATAATGACATTGATTTTGATTCATTATTATTTTTTAAAGAAAGAAACAGCCTGCATGGCAGCTTTGTGTTATTAGAGTAAACATTGCGACATTTTCTTGTTACATTTCACCTGTTTGCTCTTTTATACCACTTATCACGTTTTTAAAAGAAATTCAAAAGACTTTGAAATAAGATTCAAATTTGATTCTACAGATTTTCTAGAATAATTTTTTTTGAATTTTAATCATAATAAGTTTGAAGAAATATTTCACAAATATTATTTGTCGAAAAAACAGAAGCTAAAATGAAAAATTAAATTAAAATGTATTTATTATTCTTTACAATAAAAAAAAATTACTTGAACATTGATTTAAATTGTCAAGAAAGAAGAGGAAGGAATTTAAGGGTAAAAAGGTATATGTGTTTAAAAATCCTAAAATCATTTTTAAGGTTGTATTTTTTTTCTCAAAAATTGTCTTTCTGAAAGTTATAAGAAGCAAAGTAAAAAAATGTATGCATTTATTTAAACAAGTGAAGACCAAGTCTTTAAAATATTTTCTTGGATTTTCAAATTCTATTTGAGTTTTGTCTCTCTTAGAATTAAAAATGTCGGGCAAAGCGAGACCAACTTGCTAGTAAATAAATACAATTTTAAAAATAGAGGCAGCTCACTGGTAAGTGCTGCTATTTGAGCTATTTTTAGAACAGGCCAGCGGGCTACTCATCTGGTCCTTACGGGCTACCTGGTGCCCGCGGGCACCGCGTTGGTGACCCCTGCACTACGCCATGCCGCCCCTGAAAAACAATATATACAAAAATTTGAGGGTGGGGGATGGGGGGGCTATGCACATGTTGACTCCAAGCGTGTGCAAAACAGAATGAGAAAATAAATATACACTATAACCACATATAAATATATATACACTACAGTGTTTCCCATAAACTGCCAAGATACCTGTGGCGGTGGGGGCGTGGCTATGGGCGTGGCTATGGGCGTGGTCACGGCTTCATTCAACCTGCAGTCCACACGTATCTCTTATGTGTGACTGCCATCTACTGGTCACACTAACCATTACACTATGTACCAAATAAAATTGGGTTCGAGGTCCGCACAACTAGAAATAACTCACCCACGAGGCGCATCTGTTGATTTATGAGAAAACGAAAGGATTTTAAGTGCGCCTTATAGTCCGAATATACGGTATATGGAAAATGTTCTTGCAATATGCATTTTTTTGCATCTGGAACATTCCAGGACAGGCTCGCAGTTAGTGCCAGCATCCAGTGTGCACCTTCAGTGCACTACAAAAACGCCCAGAAAAAGTGGTACATATTAGTCTGTTGCTTATTTGAAAACTTTAAAAAACGTGGGACCACGATAACACGGATGTGCAGTAAATGAGTGTTTCCATGGTGACAGCAGGCAGTACAGGCAAAAACCTCATTTGAAAAGGCTGGTCTGCACCAGTTATGAATTGTACACGCAGTCTTATTAGATCACACATAACACACCCACTGACACGGGGAGTACAATAGTAGTTTTATAGTTTGCACACGCTGTTTAGCGCGTAGTATTTGGATCTTAGTAGTACAGCTCATGACAATTCTGCAGCAAATTCCATCCAAGTGTATCCCTTACAAGTCCGAATACAACCTCCACGCTTCAGGCTTCTTTTTATGTGCACCCGTCCATGTCCAAACACAGTTACCGGCTCCGCTTAATATTTTGATGTCTGTCATCTAGTGCTGTTACGAAGGACCCAAAGGGAGAGGAAGTTGTCGTCTTTGTGGCGTATCCATTCCTACCATAACATGCCAGCGCCGGTCTCCGACGGGAGCGCTTGTTGTGAGATCTTGTGGCAGCAGTTCAAACTCACATGCAGACTTAATGCTGTGCTACATTTGTTTAGTCTTGGCGCACTTGATTGGTTCCCACAAGTCCTTCGGCATGCGTTGTCTTTTGTGCTGCAGTGGTGGAGGTTGTGGTTAGCGGATCCAATAATAAATGATGTTGCTGTCCCGACTCTGGGTGGCTACCTTTTACATTTCAATTGAAAATTCCAGGTACCGGGGAATCGATACTGTCAGGTTCAAACACTGATGACATCTATTAAACAGACAAAGACGCAAGGAATTAAACATAGACAGAATTAAATTTGGCTCAATTGAGGAGAAACGTCTAGGCCAGGGGTCACCAACGCGGTGCCCGCGGGCACCAGGTAGCCTGTAAGGACCAGATGAGTAGCCCGCTGGCCTGTTCTAAAAATAGCTCAAATAGCAGCACTTACCAGTGAGCTGCCTCTATTTTTTGAATTGTATTTATTTACTAGCAAGCTGGTCTCGCTTTGCTCTACATTTTTAATTCTAAGAGAGACAATACTCAAATAGAATTTGAAAATCCAAGAAAATATTTTAAAGATTTGGTCTTCACTTGTTTAAATAAATTAATTAATTTTTTTACTTTGCTTCTTATAACTTTCAGAAAGACAATTTTAGAGAAAAAAATCCAACCTTAAAAATGATTTTAGGATTTTTAAACACATATACCTATTTACCTTTTAATTTCTTTCCTCTTCTTTCCTGACAATTTAAATCAATGTTCAAGTAAATTTATTTTTTTTATTGTAAAGAATAATAAATAAATGTTAATTTAATTCTTCATTTTAGCTTCTGTTTTTTCGACGAAGAATATTTGTGAAATATTTCTTCAAACCTATTATCATTAAAATCCAAAAAGATTATTCTGGCAAATCTGAAAAATCTGTAGAATCAAATTTGAATCTTATTTCAAAGTCTTTTGAATTTCTTTTAAAATGTTTGTTCTGGAAAATCTACAAGAAATAATGATTTGTCTTTGTTAGAAGTATAGCTTGGTCCAATTTGTTATATACTCTAACAAAGTGCAGATTGGATTTTAACCCATTTAAAACATGTCATCAAAATTCTAAAATTAATCTTAATCAGGAAAAATTAGTGATGATGTTCCATAAATTATTTTTTTTAATTTTTTCAAAAAGATTCGAGTTAGCCAGTTTTTCTCTTCTTTTTTTCGGTTGAATTTTGAATTTTAGAGAGTCGAAACTGAAGATAAACTATGTTTCAAAATGTAATTGTCATTTTTTTCGTGTTTTCTCCTCTTTTAAACCGTTCAATTAAGTGTAAATATCATTAATTATTAATAATAACATAGAGTTAAAGGTAAATTGAGCAAATTGGCTATTTCTGGCAATTTATTTAAGTGTGTATCAAACTGGTAGCCCTTCGCATTAATCACTACCCAAAAAGTAGCTCTTGGTTTCAAAAAGGTTGGTGACCCGTGGTCTAGACTGTACTCTTGTACAGTCCCCCACCACGCTCTGACGAAAGATTGTACGCCTCCTCTTTTATTTGGACTTTCCCTGATTACATGGCAACAGCTGTTTCTAAAGGAAGGGGGTCGTAAACAGCCGCTGCCTTTGGTCACAAAACAGTTCAAAGAAAAGGTGCCTGGAGGGGGGTCAGGCCCTGCTTCTTCTCCGCTTTGTAGATCTCGGGTCAAGACAAAATCTTCCTGTGGATTACAATACATCGAAGAAACCCACACCTTCGTGTCGCTTCCCATCCTACACAGTGGAGTTTTACAAGCCCTTTGCTTGGTAGGATCAAAGACAGCTTTTGTCCTCTCGCCGGGAACTCATTGACACACAAAGTTTTGTGATAACTTAGATACAATTATTCTGACAGATACTGGTACTCAACAATATCAATAGTCACTACATTTGTGTTATGATGTCTGATGACGTTTACTATTAGTTTCTGGTATATTTTTTTTCTTTCTGTGAGCGCTCTTTCAGTGCCTGTCTTATTTTTGCCTTCATTTTGCGTCACTTTGCTTGTCTGAGTGCTGGCTCCCTCACCTTTCCCTGATTGGCAATCAGGACACACCTTTTAATGGTAGCCAATCTGCGAGCATTGTATGCCAGCCCTGTCCTCTGGACGGAGCTGGATCATTATGCTTTGTACCTCCATGCGTCCTGTGACAGTCAAGCCTTTTTGTGCACTTCCCTGCTACACTATTTATTGTTTTGTTTTCATCTGCACTTCGCCTTCTGTCTTTGTGTCCTGGGGTCACAACCAACAGAACGTGACATAGACCGTAACACTTTTACGGGTGTTCAAATGTGTTAATAAATGTTGTGGAAGTCGCCTCCCAGCAGCTCCAATGCAGACACGGCACAAGAGCCCAGGTTTTAATTAAGGTTTTCTTTCCACAAACAGTTTTTTCTTATGAGAACGTGACTTTTCAGCCACGTCCGTATCTTCCCACCCCGCTCCTGCCCCCGGCCACTCACTCTTAAAGACAACAGATGATCAGATTAACACGTACCACCTGCGCAATCTAATCATCTGCCAGCTGTGTCTCGCCGTCAGCACATGCCACGCCCCCGTCTGATGGCGCTCTGTTTTCAGCACCATGGACAGAGGTGGTGACCTTTGCTCCTGCAAGCGCGCTAATCACACTCCCTTTCCACAAATGTTTTTATTTTATTTAACACTGAGCTGTGCTCTCCAGTTATTTTATTTTGTCACACTTCCGAGTCTCATTTGTAAGTACTACATTGTATACTGTATTGTATAGTAGATTTTGCTTGCAGTTGCAATTCCAAGATGTTAGATGGCAGTAGTGTATAGACTACACCCAGAGCCGTGGATAGAGCGCATATGGACAACTCTGTTTCAGACCATCTTTTAAGTCAGGCCTGGGCAACTATTTTGACTCGGGGGGCCCAATTTAGAGAAAAAAAAATGTGTCTGGGAGCCTGTATATCTATTTTTAGGAACACTAATACCATACTTGCCAACCTTGAGACCTCCGATACCGGGAGGTGGGGGGTGGGGGGTGTGGGTCGGGGGCGTGGTTTGGGGCGTGGTTAAGAGGGGAATATATTTAAGCTAGAATTCACCAACTCAAATATTTTATATATATATATATATATATATATATATATATATATATATATATATATATATATATATATATATATATATATATATATATATATATATATATATATATATATATATATAAATATATATATATATATATATATATATATATATATATATATATATATATATAAATATATATATATATATATATATATATATATATATATATATATATATATATATATATATATATATATGTATGAAATACTTGACTTTCAGTGAATTCTAGCTATATATATATATATATATATATATATATATATATATATATATATATATATATATATATTTATTTTATTATACATATAAATAAAAGAAATACTTGAATTTCAGTGTTCTGGAGGCTATCCAGTAGATGGCAGTACTGTCCTGTTTAAGAGTGTCACAACATTGCTGTTTACGGCAGACGAACTGCTTTACGGTAGACTAAACGTGACTGCTGTTGTTGTGTGTTGTTACCGCGCTGGGAGGACGTTAATGAAACTGGTCAATGGTTATTAAGGGCGTACAGTACAGTTGTACCTCGGTTATTGTAGACCAGGGCTGGGCAAGTATTTTGACTCAGGGGCCACATTGAGAGAAAAAAATGTTTCCCTTTAGGGGACCTGTTTTTTTTTTGTCCCCATACCGCATACTTGCCAACCTTGAGACCTCCGATACCGGGAGGTGGGGGGTGGGGGCGTGGTTGGGGTGTGGTTAAGAGGGGAATATATTTAAGCTAGAATTCACCAACTCAAGTATTTCACGTATATATGTATATATATATATATATATATATATATATATATATATATATATATATATATATATATATATATATATATATATATATATATATATATATATATATATGTATATATATATATATATATATATATGTATATATATATATATATATATGTATATATATATATATATATGTATGAAATACTTGACTTTCAGTGAATTCTAGCTATATATATATATATATATTTATTTTATTATACATATAAATAAAAGAAATACTTGAATTTCAGTGTTCTGGAGGCTATCCAGTAGATGGCAGTATTGTCCTGTTTAAGAGTGTCACAACATTGCTGTTTACGGCAGACGGACTGCTTTACGGTAGACTAAACGTGACTGCTGTTGTTGTGTGTTGTTACCGCGCTGGGAGGACGTTAATGAAACTGCCTAACAATAAACCCACATAAGAAACCAAGAACTCGCCCTCGATCATTCTACAGTTATGACGTGATTGGGCAGGCAAGCTGTTTATATTGTGGGAAAGCGGACGTGAGAACAGGCTGTCTCCACTCAGGTCCGCATTGAGCTGGAGGGGGCGTGGCCTCCAGCTCCGGCTGAATACGGGAGAAAGTTTCTGCCAGGAGGTTATCGGGAGAGGCGCTGAATACCGGGAGTCTCCCGGTAAAAACGGGAGGGTTGGCAAGTATGACTACTACAAAACCTCACAATAATGTCTAATTGAATGCTAAAAATGTTATGAAAAACGGAATGGAATTTTAAATTTTTTTACTGAATGAGACACCCAAAATGTACATGAAAATAAAGAATGTGGGATTTACAATATTAACTATGATCGATAAAACACTGAATATTGACAACATATGAACGTCACACCCCCTCTTGATCGACATATTTTACAATCAAGCAAAATGCAACAAACACAGCGAAATATGAACGCAAAGGGTAAAAAAAAGGCCAGATCCTGCCTGCGAATGAATGATCTGTGGCCCCCAGGATGATATTTGATTAGTATTAGAACCGGCCCGCAGGCCACAGCCGCCTGCTGCTGTTTTGCACGCACCAATACTCCATCGGTGTTGGTGCTAGGAATTTTCAAAATGGGGTCATAAAAATGGGGTCCCCCAGTAAATTTTTGGGGTCCCACTTTTTTGTCACCGTTTTGAAAACAAATGATAAATGTATGCATTATCCTGTCATATCTCACATTCTATATTGTGTTTTGGAAAAAGGCTGTCATAAACGTTACTTAATTCACTTTAAAATCAAAACACAAAAGAAAACACGTTTTTATGCATATCTAAATGTATTCAGTCATAAACATTCATTCACTTTCTTCTTTCCTTCATGGATCTAAACTTTATTTTTTTTCTATATTTTTATTGTAATATTTTCAGAATGTGTTTGTTCTATTTTTGGCCAAAGTAAGACAAAGAAAACAATCTGAAGTTGTCTTTATTTTTTAGTTTTAATGCCATGATTTTAATAGTCCGGCCCGCGTGTGCACAGAGTTTCCTCCTTGTGGCCCCTGAGCAAAAATGAGTTTGACACCCCTGAAATGTGGCCACAAAATTATATTATGTCAAAATAAAAGCATGTTTATTGTAAGTTTATGAGCTGGATTTATTTTTAGTAGGGGTGTAAAAATTAATCGGTAAAAATCGAAAAATGATATTAACTTTAGAGACATGAATACATTGTTTACTGAGCCTCTGGATTGATCTATTAATAGTATGGATCAGTCGATGCCCGGTTGGGAAGTCATGAATCGGTTGCAACAAAATATAACCGCTATAATACGAGCGTAACGTTCTCGTTTGAGACTGACAGCAACGGAGCAACATGGCAGGCAGTATCAAAATAGTTTACAAACAATGCACCCCCGAATATTACATCTAAAGTGTGGTAAACATTCAGATTTTTTATTTTTTTTTAATAAAAAATGGTCAGTTGGATAAAAGTATGGCTGTGTGTAATGTTTGGAGAGCAGCGAAAAAGTAATACTAGCAGCGCTACCAACTGGCAAGACAAGAACACAAATTTGAAAGACTTCCAGCCCCAACTTGGCTACAACTTTGCGAGGTAATCACATTAACTACTACACTGTTCATTGTGCTAAAGATAAATACCTAGCTGCACAGTAACCAGCAGAAGGGCACTTTGAAAACTATTTGAGCTTCTACACTAAAGCTTAGTTTACTTTGTGGCACCTAATTGTATATTTTGTTACTGTGGTGTTGCTTTCTCTGCATTTAATTGTTGCCACCTGAGCAAACAACAGTAAATACCTGGAAGCTCTTCAAAAGGTGTTTTGTTTACATCTTCTTTTTGTAAAGTTAATGGATTGCAATGCCTTGAAATTGATAGTTCGGCTATTTGCTCATCTATTTAAAAAAAAACAACAGACATATGACATTGTTCTGACATGATACATTAAATTTTCTTTTCACCATGCAAAGCTTCCATCTGCATCGAATCGAACCGTATCGCATCAAATCGCATTTAATTGTAATTTTTTTTAAAGTTTTGAAGAATTGTATCATAACCAATGTATCTAGATCAGTGGTTCTTAACCTTGTTGGAGGTACCGAACCCCACCAGTTTCATATGCGCATTCACCGAACCCTTCTTTAGTAAAAAATAAAATGTTTTTTTTTTTCCAATTCAAGACAAAGTTATATGTTTTTTTTTACTGGTGCACAAAATGAACCGTGCATGAGCATCACCTGGTTCAAAGAACAAAACCAACACAGTGCATGAACTCACAACAAATTACACACCTGCAAATCAGATGGAAAATTAGAGGGAACATTGTTTGGGGGTATCCATTATACGCCGATAGGGAGAAGTTTTTATTTTCACGAAGAGTTGGGTGTGTCTTGAGGCTCCGCCGAACCCATGAGGCCGACTCACCGAACCCCTTGGGTTTGATCGAACCCAGGTTAAGAACCACTGATCTAGATCTAGATAAGGACCACAAAGTGGCACCTATTAACAGACATATTACCTGGCGATTTGTTTCGCAATATTATGCAAAACGTACTTTTCTTACCTTCTGGTACCTGCTGATTTGTGTTTGGGATCTGCATAAGTCTTGAAAAATTGCGCGTGTCCGCCTTTGTAGTCCGTGCCGATACCGTAGTCATAAGCTTCTTCTTTTTCTCTATCTTCTTATGTGGCATTCATCTTCCGCTGTTGCCATTTCTAATATAAAGTAGTGTAAAGTTCTTACTTATATCTGTCCGTAGACTCGCTATCAAAGCGCTAAAAACTGTTTACATGATTCACCCACGGAACTTTAGTTATTAGAAGGTTCCGGTCGGACGGTTCTTCACGGGACACATTTCCGGCTTTGATGTTGCATTATTGAGCCACGGATGAGCTCCGTTATTGATTGAAGTAAAGTGTGAATGTCATTAAAACAGTTAGCTCCATCTTTTGACACTTCTTCCACTCCCGTCCTTGCACGCTACACCGCTACAACAAAGATGACGGGGAGAAGACGCTGCCGAAGGTGAGCCACGTTAAATAAGACCGCCCACAAAAACGGCGCATCCGGAAGCGACTGTCAGAAAGCGGCTTGAAGATGATCTGTAAAACATCATCTATGCAACATTGTGACCAAAGAACCACCATAACATGTTATGTAGACCACAAGGAAGTCTTTTACATTTATAAATAAATCATAATATGACCCTGTCAGGACCCGAATAGGACTCTGGACACAGATGCAAGATTTCGGAAACAGATATTTATTCGGACAAGGGTAGGGGTCCAAGACGGGAGAAACAAAACAGGCGATCAAAACAGATCTAACCTGACCTCTAAACTAACAAAAAATATTAATAACTCAAAACGCTCCGGCTAAAGAGGGAAAAAGGTGCTGAGAACCAATATACCAAATACAACACAAAGCGCTCCACAAAGGCGATGCGCGGAAGCTAATCTTACCTGACAAAAACTTTACAAACCAAGAATCTCCCGTGGATCAAAGGGTACACAAAAAACGTGGCAATGGCCGTAGACAAGACTGTGACAAAGGAACGCTGGCGGTACGCACAAGAATGGTGGCCAGGGATGAAGTGCTGGCTGTCCAGAGTCGGGACCCGGGCTGGACGGCTCGCCTGTGCATCAGTTGGGGACTATCTGCCGCTGGACCTGTCTCTGCTCGGGATGGTTTCCTGCTGGTCCACTATGGACTGGACTCTCACTATTATGTTAGATCCACTATGGACTGGACTCACACTATTATGTTAGATCCACTATGGACTGGACTCACTTATGCTAGATCCACTATGGACTGGACTCTCACTATTATGTTAGATCCACTATGGACTGGACTCTCACTATTATGTTAGATCCACTATGGACTGGACTCTCACTATTATGTTAGATCCACTATGGACTGACTTTCACAGTATTATGTTAAATCCACTATGGACTGGACTCTCACTATTATGTTAGATCACTATGGACTGGACTTTCACTAATATGTTAGATCACTACGGACTGGACTCTCACTATTATGTTAGATCCACTATGGAAGGACTTTCACCATATTATGTTAGATCAATATGGATGGACTCACTATTTGTTGATCACTATGGACTGACTTTCAACTATTATGTTAGATCCATATGGACTGGACTATCACACTATTATTTAGATCCACTATGGACTGGACTCTCACTATTATGTTGATCCACTATGACTGGACTCTCACTAATTTGTTAGATCCACTATGGACTGGACTTTCACACTATTATGTTAGATCACTATGGACTGGACTCTCACTATTATGTTAGATCCACTAATGGACTGACTGACAATATATGTAAGTCCACTATGGAAGCTGCTTTCACAGTATTATGTTAAATCCATATGTCTGGACTCTAACTATATGTTAGATCACTATGGATGGTCACTAATTATAATAGATCCACTATGGACTGGACTTTCACAACTATATGTTAAGATCCTATGGACTGGACTCTCACACTATTATGTTAGATCCTCTAGGACTGGAAGCTCTCAAACTATTCAATTTATATCCACTATTGGACTGGACTTCACATCATTATTTAGATCCCATATTGACTGTACTCTTACACATATATACTATGATGATTAG
>NC_084734.1:86105859-86221618 GCF_033978785.1 Entelurus aequoreus | reverse complement strand
GAAGGCTATTCCACAAAATTGTTTGGGTGACCCCAAACTTTTAAACGGTAGTGTATATATATATATATATATATAAGTCTTATAATGAAGGCAACACATGACCTAAGTGTCTATATTCGCTATAATAGCCTACTATCAAAATGACTATGTGTCGCAGGCTGAAGCAAATCTTCGTTGACAGAAATGTTGAAATGTAATATTTAGTCTACACAGTTTTACAACATTATAAACCATTAGTAAATCAGAGGCTACTCAGAAGGTGAGATAACTCCTGGAAATTACTGGCTTTTAATGGCCAAAGGTTTAGATGTGTGTGTCCAAGTTAAAGGAAACGGCAGGCTGTCGTCTTTTAATAGATTTATTACAATCTTTGGTATGCTAGGTAATGTTTGCTGTGGCGCACTAACAACTATCTGAAATGCAGCCAATATCACATACAGATAATGTGTCATGAGACATGCAAAAAACTAAATTATATACAAAGAGGATAAAAGTAAAGGATATTAAATGAGCTCAAATATACCTACAAATGAGGCATAATGATGCAATATGTACATATAGATAGCCTAAATAGCATGTTAGCATTGATCCGCTTGCAGTCATGCAGTGACCAAATATGCCTGATTAGCACTCCACACAAGTCAATTACATCAACAAAGCGCACCTTTGTGCATTCAGGCACAGCATAAAACTTTTGGTGGACAAAATGAGACAAAGAAGGAGTGGAAGATTTTACATGTAAACAAACTGTTGCGTCACAGTCCACACTATGGGGAGTTCAAGAACCGCCGAAATTAGTAGGACAAAACCAATGTTCCCTCTAATTTTTCATGTGTGTGAGCAAACGCACAAACTCCCTGAGCATTCAGTGGAGCACATGTGAGCGACATCAGACGTGCACACTGTGGCCACACCAGCGTCACACCTTTCCCAAACCTGACATAACAATTTAAATGTTTTATTAAAATTATTTTCTGATATAAGTGATTTTGCCCTCTTACAATGACAATAACAAAAAAACATGTTTTTCATGACCTATGTGCTAGTATTGTATGTCTGGCTGCGGGTCCTGCCTTTAAAAGAAATGTTACCCCTTTCAGAGATTACATTTAGTTCCTGTAACTTTCTGTCTGTTAAATACATCTTTTTATTAGCATTTATGAAATCTAGTGACAACATTTCATGAATAATATCCTTAGATTAACATCCTTAATAAATGGCAGTAAAATAAGCACGCATCTGATTGAGGAGTCAGAGTGTTATAACCTGGTATTTACACAATGTGTGGCGTTGGGGTTGTCCGACTTTTTGTGTGGCCATAAACGCAGCACTGGCTAAATGCCATGAGTGCGTGTGTTGGTGCAGGTGAGACAGAGCGAGCGGCTTCTGTTGATATGACGGATGACAAAGTTGGTTTAAGCCTGGTTTGTATGGCAGACAATGACCAGTTTTTCTAGATAAAAGTTTTTTTACTCATGTTTTTGGTGTGGTTTTTGCTCAATAAAGTGATTGATGGAATTCCTGTCCGTAAAGTGTCTCGACAGACGATAATTGAGCTGTGTGGACAATGATTGTTTTATTCATTGGGGCCACTCTTGTTGTCAACTGTCACTCACAGAGTTGCATTGCAAAATCATACAGAATACATTGTAATGTGTTTATTTCGTTTAGAGTTCAGATGGGATTTTAGATTTTCTGCACGGGCATTCATTTGCTGTGCGTAGAGGACGCGTGAGCAGTGCGCAATTGCGCAGGCGCGCACCTTATAGGGAACGTTGGACAAAACGATGCAGTGTTTCCCATAAACTGCCAAGATACCTGTGGCGGTGGGGGCGTGGCTATGGGCGTGGTCACCATGACATCATCGAGTAATTTGCATAATTTACTACAATGATTTGATTTTCTCTAAAAAGGCTCAAAAAATGTATACTTACTAATTAATAATAACAGTTTTGTTTTAAACGTCCATCCATCCATCCATTTTACAATATAATTACAACCCTTTATGTACATATTTATATACAGATTTGAACAATAAGTTATTCACTGAAATATATTTATTAATTGTGGTTCTTACAAAAAATATACCTTATAAAATATAAAAAAATGTCTCAAAGCTCTGCCCCTTTATTTAGTGCATACTAAATAATTTCACTTTAGCCTACTACTACAACCATATTATTTACCAGCAACATAAGTGAAACAGAGGCAGAGGTGTCCTGCCACAGTCAGTAACAAATAAACAGAAAATAGTAGTGGTGGTAGATAGACACAGAGCTTCATCAAACATCTAATCCACTGAACAAACAGCTCCAAAAATCTTGAACTTTAGACTGCCATCAGTTTTACTCCCTACAATTAACCATGTGTTTCCTACTGCCTGCAGACTTTGCACCCTTTGTTATATACACATGTTGTGTTTCTAATATAAATACATTTAATAAAGTCAAATACAAATAAGGCAACAAGAGAAGTATCCCACCCCTCTCTGTGAGCTGGGGAGTCCCCCAAGGCCGTATATTGGGACCTTTACTGTTCCTAATATACATAAACGACTAGTCATCGGCATGCGACTGTGAATTGTTTTTGTTTGCGGATGACTCTGCCTTGCTGGTATCCGACAAGGACAAGTCACAGGTGGAGAAAATCCTCAGTGCTGAGCTCTGTAGAACTTGCACCTGGCTCGCTGACAACAAGCTATCCATACACTTGGGTAAAACAAATCCATCCTGTTTGGGTCCCACATCAACCTTAAGAAAGTCAATGACTTCACCATAAAAGTGGGTGACATTGTTATCACCAGGAAAGATGAGGTCACCTACCTAGGTTCCATTCTAGAGGCTAACCTTTCCTGTGATAAAATGGCAACCAAGGTAATCAAAAAAGGTTAACCAACGAACGAGATTTCTCTACAGAATCTCCTCTCTGGTCAACAAAAGCACCATGAGGATTCTGGCTGGAACTCTCGTTCAACCTTTTTCGATTACGCATGCACCTCCTGGTACCCTAGCACCTCCAAAACCCTCAATCTAAACTCCAAACATCCCAGAACAAGCTAGTCAGATTACTTCTAGACCTCCACCCCAGATCCCACCTCACTCCTACCCACTTCTCCAAAGTGAGCTGGCTCAGGGTGGAGGACAGAGTTAAACAACTTGCACTGAGCCTAGTCTATAAAATCCACTACACCTCCCTGATACCGAAGTACATGTCAAACTACTTCCATAACGTAAATGACCGCCATAACCACAACACCAGGGGGAGCTCCACTAACCACGTTAAACCCAGATTCCGATCTAACAAAGGTCTTAACAAAGGTCTTAACTCATTCTCTTTCTATGCCACATCAATGTGGAATGCGCTCCCAACAGGTATAAAAGAAAGGGCATCTCTATCCTCCTTCAAAACCGCAATAAAAGTTCACCTCCAGGCAGCTACAACCCTAAACTAACACCCTCCCCGGATTGCTAATAATCAAATGTAAACAATCAAATGTAGATACTTTTTCTTATGCCTTCTGATCTCTCTCTCTCTCTCTCTCTCTCTCTCTCTCTCTCTCTCTCTCTCTCTCTCTCTATGTCCACTACTTGCTGTCCATATCCTACCCCCCCCCCCCCCCTCCACACCCCTGATTGTAAATAATGTAAATAATTCAATGTGATTATCTTGTGTGATGACTGTATTATGATGATAGTATATATGATAGTATATATCTGTATCATGAATCAATTTAAGTGGACCCCGACTTAAACAAGTTGAAAAACTTATTCGGGTGTTACCATTTAGTGGTCAATTGTACGGAATATGTACTTCACTGTGCAACCTACTAATAAAAGTCTCAATCCACAACAATATTTTAAAAGGAATTCTAAAATGAACTGGGAGCCAGTGAAGGGATGCTAAAATAGGGGTTATAGGTTCATGTTTTTTTTAGTGCCAGTTAAAAGGCGAGCAGCAGCATTCTGGACTAACTGCAGTCGAGCGATTGAGGCCTGGTTCATTCCAACGTAGAGGGAGTTGCAGTAGTCCAAGCGTGATGAAGTAAAAGCATGGATTACCCGCTCAAAGTCGTTAAAAGATCAAACTGATTACATTTTTGCTAAAAGTCTTAGGCCCCATTTACACTAAGGTTATCCAGGGTAAATCCCACCTAACCTCATCCGTGTCCACACACAACAATGCCACCGTTTAAGACCCCCGCCCCCTCCGTCAGCCGGCACAATGCGACCTAGTACGCACGCACGGAAAATGCCCACGTCATAGTCACCTCCAGTGTTGCTTTGTGTGCAAGTTCTTAAATTTAACTTATCTGAACAATATCCAGTGTTGTGGTATTTCAATTAACTGGAATCCAGTGTGCTGTGGGGCCCAATTGTAGTGAATCACACCTGAGCCATCATAAATCTTTATTAGACACGTAAACAATGTGATAAAGAACATTTTATATCAATCAATCTAGGGATCTAGATATCTGGTCAGGACACTCCTCACTCTTTGGCCTTCAGCTTCATTGTCCTTTTGTTTTTGGTGACTTTATACACTCTGGACCTAGACGTTGAGTCCGCGACACACATGGCGGACAATAACTGATACAGTCTGCTTTGCCAGTCCAAAAGCATTCGCCGTTTTCCGTAGTCTTCCCTCGACGGCCAGGTAATACAAAGCACACGCTACCTTTTTATCACATCCACCCATTCTTGTTGTCTCTCCTTCGACAAATGGACAAAGTTTTTCGGTAAGTACAATCACAGATGACCCGGACATTGGAAAGTCCTCTTGCCGTCTGAGAAGTGTTGTATCCCAAATAGCTGCAATGGCTTTCTCTTAAAGGCCTACTGAAAGCCACTACTAGCGACCACGCAGTCTGATAGTTTATATATCAATGATGAAATCTTAACATTGCAACACATGCCAATACGGCCGGGTTAACTTATAAAGTGACATTTTAAAATTCCCGCCACACTTCCGGTTGAATTACTCCTTTGGATATGATTTATGCGCGTGACGTCACAAAATCCACGGAAGTGGTTGTACCCCATCTGACCCGATATAAAAACCTCTTGTTTTCTTCGACATAATTCCACAGTATTCTGGACATCTGTGTTGGTGAATCTTTTGCAATTTGTTTAATGAACAATGGAGGCTGCAAAGAAGAACGTTGTAGGTGGGGTCGATCGGTGTATTAGCGGCTAAGTACAATACTTACAGCAACACAACAAGGACTACTTACTACGCCTAGCCGATGCTTGCCGCCAAACCCACGGATTAAGTCCTTCGTCGCGCTGTCGATCGCTGGAACGCAGGTGAGCACGGGTGTTGATGGGAAGATGAGGGCTGGCTGGCGTAGGTGGAGCGCTAATGTTTTATCATAGTTCTGTGAGGTCCGGTTGCTAAGTTGCTAAATTAGCCTTAGCGTCGTTAGCAACAGCATTGTTAAGCCTTACCAGGCTGAGAATTTTTAACCGTGTAGTTACATGTACATGGTTTAATAGTATTGTTGATCTTCTGTCTATCCTTCCAGTCAGGGGTTTATTTATTTTGTTTCTATCTTCATTTGAGAACGATGCTATCACGTTAGCTCAGTAGCTAAGTGTGTCACCGATGTATTGTCTTGGAGATAAAAGTCACTTTAAATGTCCATTTCGCGTTCTCGACTCTCATTTTCAAGAGGATATAGTATCCCAGGTGGTTTAAAATACAAATCCGTGATCCACAATAGAAAAAGGAGAGAGTGTGGAATCCAATGAGCCAGCTTGTACCTAAGTTACGGTCAGAGCGAAAAAAGATACGTCCATCACTGCCTCTCAAGTCCTTCACTGTAACGTTCCTCATCTACGAATCTTTCATCCTCGCTCAAATTAATGAGGTAATTGTCGCTTTGTCGCTCCGAATCTCTCTCGCTCCATTGTAAACAACGGGGAATTGTGAGGAATACTAGCTCCTGTGACGTCACGCTACTTCCGCTACAGGCAAGGCTTTTTTTTATCAGCGAGCAAAAGTTGCGAACTTTATCGTCGATTTTCTCTACTAAATCCTTTCAGCAAAAATATGGCAATATCGCGAAATGATCAAGTATGACACATAGAATGGATCTGCTATTCCCGTTTAAATAAAAAAAAAATCATTTCAGTAGGCCTTTAAGGTATTCATGTGTGATTTCCACAAGCGTCTGTACAGACGGAAGGAGAAACACGGGCGTGTCTGGATGACTCGCCGCCATATTTCTAGTGGTTAGCTCCGAGTTACGAAACCGCTTTATTATGGAGCTGGCTGTGGCGGGTTCTTTCTGACGTCACTTCCTGTGTGGGGCGCGGTCTTTCTGACGTCACTTCCTCTCCGAACTCAGTTTGTAAACGATCAATGAGTCCATGCAAAGCTAAGAGCCGGAGATTCAAGAAATAGACGGCGCACTTACCCGTGTAAAAAATTATCTGAGGAGGGGGACCTTAAACGATGGATTTAGTGTGGCTGAAACGGGGCTAAGGCTAAATAATTATTCGTTTAAGGGGTTATCCGGCTTAGTGTAGACATAGCCTTCGATGATAAAAACTACATCGTATAACGGAGTTATTAATCTGAGGTTCCAATTTAAAATCATTGTCGAACTTAAAACCAAGATTTGTAACTGTGGGTTTTAAATAAGGCATCAGGGGGTCCAGGTCACTGGGGGGAGCATTCTGTTTGACTTTTGAGTTAAATAAGATAATTTCTGTCTTTTTCTCCTTTAAGTTTAGAAAGTTTACCGCCAACCGTGCTTGTAGGTCCTCAAGACAATTTAAAAGTGATTTTAAACGTGTCACTTTTTTTTTTTTAAATGGACATACATTTGCGTATTATCCGCATAAAGATGATATGATATATTATGTTTTGTCACTTAACCTCTTAAGGCCCAAGCTGTTTGTTTACATGCTTTTTTTAATTTCTCTTTGCTATTTGGGCTTATTGGACCCTAATTAGAATAAAAACTAAAAATCATCTTTTGATATGATGTACTTAGTCCATAAGTACACAAACGTGTACTTCATTTGTAGTGACATGTAAATTTGTATTTTTACACTTTTTTTTCCCATATTCCATTGAATGTTATACTCTTCTGACACCACCAGATGGCAGCATAAGTGTCCATATGTTGGCATAAGACCCCAATTCAGTAGTGTACACAATTTTGGAAATAAGAGCTAAAAGGTGCTGTCCACGCATGTGGCCACTAATGCCTTTTTAATGCACATTTTGGACAATAGCAACTAACTTATCACTTCATCAGCAGGAGGCTCCGCCCCAAAAAGCACAACATGTTTGTTTTTCCATTCATTTGTCATCCATTTTTGTTCAAAATATATATTTCAGAAAATAAGAAACAATGCTAACGGAATGTTGTAACACGCGCAATAAGCCACGACGGCTTTAACGTGGACGCTAAATATCAGAGTTCTGCTAGTGATTAGGCTCATTTCGAGTAAACACAACAATTTGTGAGGGCCAGTTGGCCGTCCGAGCCGCTCAACATCTGCTATGAAGTCGTGCATGGCAGTGCATCTTATGAGCGCGCCAGCTCTAAATATCGCTCTGCACTATTGCCACACACACTCACAAACGTGTGCTTATATCGGGGCAATTTGAACCCGGAAAAATGCGTTGAAGTCATGCCTAAGAGCCTCCACGGAATGAGAGGGAGCCTTCCCAGCAGTTTAGTGTTTTAGTGTTGTTGACGAATACATTGAAATATTTAGTGTACAGGAGCTAGTTGAAGTACAGTACATTTAATCTCAATTCAAATTCATCCTCACTTGTTTGCCATTTAAATATAACATTTAGAGCGGACTCCTCCGCTGTAGAGGTTAGATCTAAATATTGTGTTGGAATATAGTCATATTTAAATGGATCAGAATTTTGTTTAAAGGCCTACTGAAATGATTTTTTAAAAATTTAAACGGGAATAGCAGATCCATTCTATGTGTCATACTTGATCATTTCGCGATATTGCCATATTTTTGCTGAAAGGATTTAGTAGAGAAAATCGACGATAAAGTTCGCAACTTTTGCTCGCTGATAAAAAAAAAGCCTTGCCTGTAGCGGAAGTAGCGTGACGTCACAGGAGCTAGTATTCCTCACAATTCCCCGTTGTTTACAATGGAGCGAGAGAGATTCGGATTGTGGGTGTCTGCAACAGATTACTGTAATTGGATTTACTGTATTTCTTATGGGAAAAATTGTTTTGGTTTTCCGCACCATTCAGGTTTTGTCTGAGCTTCTAGAACAGATTACTAACGACACGATATACCACTGTGTATAGATTTTGTATCTAATCTCATTAGTACTCATTAGTGTGTATTTACATGGATGATAGGGTAGTGATTGTCGTATAATTCACTCTAACAGCTGTTTATGATAACAAAACTATTTTATTTACAATTTATCACACAGTTTGTGTATTCTTGGATACATCATCACTTTGATAAAGAAGGGGAGAAACATTATTGAATTAAAAAAAGACCTTGTGGCATTTGAAAAAAAAAAAAAAAAAGTTTTCAATAAATGTAAAAGTGATGTTAAATGTTCTTTTACCCATTTTTTTTCATCATCTATAGCAGTGTTTTTCAACCTTTCCTGAGCCAAGGCACATTTTTTTCATTGAAAAAATCTCAACGCACACCACCGGCAGAAAACAGGAAAAAAATGAAACAGCCGATATTGACAGTAAAAAGTTTTTCTCGCAATTGTTGGATATGAATTCAAACCATGTATCACTATAGCTCTTGTCTCAAAGTAGGTGTGCTGTCACCACCTGTCACATCACGCCGTGACTTATTTGGAGTTTTTTGCTGTTTTCCTGTGTGTAGTGTTTTAATTCTTGTCTTGCGCTCCTATTTTGTTGTTAGAGTTAGAGTTAGAGTTTGAGTTTATTTCGAACATGTAAGCATACAACAGGATACATCACAATTTCCAGTTTCTCTTTTCAACATGTTCAAAAGGGAGTAGGAAGAAGCAGAGCTTATTTAATCCTACCCCTTTTCTTTACATAACAATTGCTGAAACTTTTTTATTCACTTCCTGTTCTCAATTTATTCACAATAAACTCCATAGGTAATCACAATACAAATAAATAAATAAATAATAGTAAGAATGTAATAATAATAATTGGTGAAGAAAGTCATATTTAATACGATGAGATAAGTAAGATTGATTGTCATGTCATGTACGGATGTGCTTTGTGGACGCCATCTGCTGCTCCACACGCTGTCAGTCTTTGCTGTCGTCCAGCATTCTGTTTTTGTTTACTTTACAGCCAGTTCAGTTTTAGCTCCGTTTTGCATTTCTTAGCGGCACTCGCCTTTTGTTTATTTTTGGTTTAAGCATTAGATACCTTTTTACCTGCGCACTGCCTCCCGCTGTCGTCTGCACATTGTGATCACGACGAACCACGTTCCCGACATCTACAAAGCAATTAGCTACCTGCTGCCACCTGCTGATATGGAAGAGTATTACACGGTTACTCTGCCGACCTCTAGACAGCACCGACACTCAACAACGGCACTTTTGCGGATTATAATTACTGGTTTGCAAAAAACATTTTTAACCCAATTAGGTGAAATTACATTATCTCCCACGGCCCACCAGACTGTATCTCACGGTACACTAGTGGTTGAAAAACACTGATCTATAGTACCAATATATGTACATGTCCTTATTATATGTATGTCCTTATTTTTGAAGGAAAAGCACTGTACTTTTCAATGAAGATAACTTGAAACTAGTCTTAACTTGAAAGAAATACACTCTATACATTGCTAATGTGGTAAATGACTATTCTAGCTGCAAATGTCTGCTTTTTGCTGCAATATCTACATAGGCGTATAGAGGCCCATTTCCAGCAACTATCACTCCAGTGTTCTAATGGTACAATGTGTTTGCTCATTGGCTCCGAAGGCTAATTGATGATTAGAAAACCCTTGTGCAATCATGTTCACACATCTGAAAACGGTTTAGCTCGTTACAGAAGCTACAAAACGGACCCTCCTTTGAGCGGGTTGAGTTTCTGGAGCATCACATTTGCGGGGGTCAATTAAACGCTGAAAATGGCCAGAAAAAGAGAACTTTCACCTGAAACTCGACAGTCTATTCTTGTTCTTGGAAATGAAGGCTATTCCACAAAATTGTTTGGGTGACCCCAAACTTTTGAACGGTAGTATATTTTGCATTGTTTTCTGCATGCAAACGTACATTTATTCTCCACAAAATGTTCTGTGTTAACATTTTGGGGGGTCTACAACAGATTTACTGTATTTCTTATGGGAAATATTGCTTTTGTCTGAGCTTTTAGAACGGATTACTAACGACGCGATATACCACTGTATATAGATTTTGCATCTAATCTCATTAGTACTCATTAGTGTGTATTTAGATGGACGGATTGGGTATTAATTGTCGTGTAAATTACTCTAACAGATGTTTATGATAACAGAACACTTTTATTGACAATTTATCACATTCACACTGACATCGCCTGCTTGCCTGCACACTCTGTGTGCTACAATAGAACAATATCATGTTCCCATTAATATAATGGGATGCAGGTGTGCCTAATTAAGCGTCTGTTGTGTGAATGAATATTCCAGGGTTTTTTTTCCCCCCCCGTCCGAACGTCAAGAAGCTCGCGGAGGCGTCAGAATAGCTGACGTTCCTGCACTTCCTTTCACTTTCTAGTTGCATGACATACATGACAACACACATCTGCACACAACATGGCCCGGGGACTAGAATCCACACGCAAAGGCCATGTGGAATTGTCTCCTGTCTCTTTTACTCATCTGTTTACTCTCCCATCCTGATTGTCAACATGCTGCGCGCCACAGGGTTCATTCCTTTTGCTGGGATATATCGAAACTATTCTCTCCGTCTCGTAACCGCCGCTTCATGTCGCAGTGGTGCCAGTGAACTGGTATCTGTTTCAGGGGTGGTGGTGGTGGGGGCGCGGCGACACGGCGCTGCCTGGAAGGGGGAGACGGGGTGATAGGGCGGGCGCTGCTGGGTTGGAAGAAAACTTGCGGCTGCCGTCTTTTACAGAAAACAGATGAAGTCAGGAGGGATGGTATGCTGGGAGCTTTTAGGTAGACCACAGCTCATTGGGTTGGATGACTTCTGGAGGTCTCACACCACACTTCATAAGTGGCGCCCTCTGTGGGCTGTGCAAGCATGCATGTAATGCAGATACCCACGTTTTGTAATCATTAGACAAATGGTCAATGATTTATAGACAAATGCCTCTGACATTTTGCCGAATGGCAGCCATGTTTTTCCACCAGTCTTGCCTAACTATCTGGGGACATCCATCCATCCATCCATCCATTTCCTACCGCTTGTCCCATTTGGGGTCGCTGGAGCCTATCTCAGCTGCATCCAGGCGGAAGGCAGGGTAGACTAATAACTAAAGTTCCTTGGGTGAATAATGTAAACTCACTACACCGGTAATTTTATAGTTGTTAAAGTGCACATCATTAATGTTAATTAAGCTATATCACATGAGAGGGAATGCTGTTTTTTAATTTGAGCACTGCTGTGATTCAGTTAAAGATAATCATAACATAACATTCTCATATAATATGTTAATTTGCTTTCTTTAAGTAAAAAAAAAAAGGTCAAAGACAAAGCTATTCGGTTTCTTGTGAGTATATACACTTCACTGCTGATGGGGGGGGGGGGGGGGGGGTGGGGGGGGGGCACCTAAAATCTTGCCTAGGGCGCCAGATTGGTTAGGGCCAGGCCTGCTGTTGGAGAGCAAATTGAGCTGTGTAAGAAATTTCAAATCAAATCAAATGAATTGAACGTGTGCCATCATATGGTGTTTTTTTCAGAAACAGAGTTTGGGTGCAAGTTTTGACACATTTTCACCCTTTTCTGTGCAGGACATAAACATGTACGTACGTGTACATGACTGTATGTGGTATGTTTATTGGAAAGAAGAATCATCCTTCCTCAACATATTTGGACCGTCAGAAATTAAAAAAACTTGGACATATTGTCTATTCAGCAATATCATTTTATAATTTTTCAGCTGCTGGATGACTTTAGGGGCTGATAAAACAGACTCAATTGATTAGGTGTCTGCTGGTGTTTTTTTCATTCAGAAAATGTATTGTTACATTATACTATTATTATATCATACTAATATTATATTATATTATATTATACGGATTAATACGCTACAGTGTCGGGACGGCTTACTGCAGAGCGCGCGTCAGCAACTAAAAGTAGTTTCTATTGACCTGATTGCGATTAGATTACGGATGTGTGCTGCTCGTTCAACAACATCGCACACAGTTTGGAGAGCACAATCACATGAATGTGTAGGGAAATGAGTATTTCCATGGCCACAGCTAGTAGTAGGGATGATGTTTGATAAGAAATGATCGAGTTTGAGCCCATTATCGAATCCTCTTATCGAACCGATTCCTTATCGATTCTCTTATCGAATCCAGATAGGTTGTTGTATATGGAAAAAAACACAATATTTGGTTTAACAAAAGCTCACTTTTATTTTATAAGAAAAAACTAAAATAAATAAATATTGACTGTTATACAGTAACACAAAAACAACCTGTCTCTGTGATCACTATAGGTGTATAAATAATAATATAGTGTTGAATAAAATCAGTCCCTTGGGCACAAAACTGAAAATAATACAACTCTCCAAAAAGTGCACTTCTGCTGCTATTGGAACATACTGACTACATACACAGGCAGACAGCTAACAAACAATCCAAGATGTCTAATAAAGTTCCAAAGCAGATTAATCCATTTAGGCTCTTTATTGTTGTTGATCTTGCTTTGTCTTTTCCTATCTTTACTTTTGTCTTGCACTGGACTGTTATTTTTATTTTTTTAAAACTGAAATACACACAATGACAAATGTATAAGCTATGCGATTCAATTAACATACTGAAATGTAATACACAATATGTAAATATTAGCTTCACACAAATATACAGTACTATCATCAAACAAATACTTCTGAGTGTTGAAACTATTTCGATGGTGGAAAGACGCGACTGGCAGCCATTTCGAGTCCTCAAAACATCCATTGAAACAGTGCACAAAAATCGTTTTTCAATAAACATCTTAGTTTTAAATTGAAACACTTTCCACCTTAATATTGAGTTACATAAACAATTTAAACAGTTTACTTACAGACTTATCTTTTCCAAGGCTTGTAAGAGCTAACACAACTTGTCTACTTCTCAACTGTCTCAATTAACTGACGTCGTCAACCCGGAAGTGCCCAAACTATTGACGCGTAGTATTTTCATATCGCCACAAGGTGTCAGTAAGAGTCTACAATCAAATGGGCATAACATTGCCCATTTGGGATTCGTTCCCAGGGATTCGAATAAAGAACCAACTCTTTTTCTTAACTATAGTGGCCTTAATAACGGGAACCGGTTCTCAAAGAGGGATTCGAGTCCATGGAATCGGTTCTTTTCTTATCGAACAACCGGGAGAATCAGTTTCGAACATCATCCCTAGCTAGTAGTCCACGCAAAATCCTCATTTAAATAATACGGTGTGCACCAGTTATCAAGTGCTCACGCAGTCTTAGTAGATCACACGCAATTTTATAGTTTGCACATCGTCTTAGGAGATCAGGCCTTTGGTGTTACTTCTATCACTCTCACGTCAAAAGGAAAATATCTTACTGGTTCTCCCGTTGGGCCGCGGGGCCCGTCTTTGCCTGTGTTCCCAGGGGGGCCTCTTGCACCTGGTGGGCCAGGGGGGCCAGGAGGACCAGCAGCTCCAGCCTGGCCTTGGTCACCCTGATGAGGAAAAACAGACGAATGAGGTTTGGAAAGGACACAACTAACATACTTGGGAGCATCTCTAAGGTGGACGCGTGTAGAAAACCAGGTTTGCTTTTCTTTACGGACACTGAGAACGATCAGAAAACAATCAAAATCTCTCTTACTACAAAACCCAAAAGCAGTGAAGTTGTCACGTTGTGTAAATGGTAAATAAAAAACAGAATACAATGATTTGCAAATCCTTTTCAAGCTATATTCAATTGAATAGACTGCAAAGACAAGATACTTAATGTTCGAACTGGAAAACTTTGTTATTTTTTGCAAATATTAGCTCATTTGGAATTTGATGCCTGCAAGATATTTCAAAAAAGCTGGCACAAGTGGCAAAAAATACTGATAAAGTTGAGGAATGCTCATCAAACACTTATTTGGAACATCCCACAGGTGAACAGGCTTATTGGGAACAGGTGGGTGCCATGATTGGGTATAAAAGCAGCTTCCATGAAATACCTCAGTCATTCACAAACAAGGACGGGGCGAGGGTCACCACTTTGTGAACAAATGCGTGAGGAAATTGTCGAACAGTTTAAGAACAACATTTCTCAACGAGCTGTTGCAAGGAATTTAGGGATTTCACCATCTACGGCAGGAGTCACCAACGCGGTGCCCGCGGGCACCAGGTAGCCCGTAAGGACCAGATGAGTCGCCCGCTTGCCTGTTCTAAAAATAGCTCAAATAGCAGCACTTACCAGTGAGCTGCCTCTATTTTTTAAATTGTATTTATTTACTAGCAAGCTGGTCTCGCTTTGCCCGACATTTTTAAATCTAAGAGAGACAAAACTCAAATAGAATTTGAAAATCCAAGAAAATATTTTAAAGACTTGGTCTTCACTTGTTTAAATAAATTCATTATTTTTTTTACTTTGCTTCTTATAACTTTCAGAAAGACAATTTTAGAGAAAAAATACTACCTTAAAAATGATTTTAGGATTTTTAAACACATATACCTTTTTACCTTTTAAATTCCTTCCTCTTTTTTCCTGACAATTTAAATCAATGTTCGAGTAAATTTATTTTTTTTATTGTAAAGAATAATAAATACATTTTAATTTAATTCTTCATTTTAGCTTCTGTTTTTTCGACGAAGAATATTTGTGAAATATTTCTTCAAACTTATTATGATTAAAATTCAAAAAAAATATTCTGGCAAATCTAGAAAATCTGTAGAATCAAATTTAAATCTTATTTCAAAGTCTTTTGAATTCCTTTTAAAATTTTTGTTCTGGAAAATCTAGAAGAAATAATGATTTGTCTTTGTTAGAAATATAGCTTGGTCCAATTTGTTATATATTCTAACAAAGTGTAGATTGGATTTTAACCTATTTAAAACATGTCATCAACATTCTAAAATTAATCTTAATCAGGAAAAATTACTAATTATGTTCCATAAATTATTTTTTTAATTTTTTCAAAAAGATTCGAATTAGCTAGTTTTTCTCTTCTTTTTTTCGGTTGAATTTTGAATTTTAAAGAGTCGAAATTGAAGATAAACTATGTTTCAAAATGTAATCGTCATTTTTTTCGTGTTTTCTCCTCTTTTAAACCGTTCAATTAAGTGTAAATATCATTAATTATTAATAATAACATAGAGTTAAAGGTAAATTGAGCAAATTGGCTATTTCTGGCAATTTATTTAAGTGTGTATCAAACTAGTAGCCCTTCGCATTAATCACTACCCAAGAAGTAGCTCTTGGTTTCAAAAAGGTTGGTGACCCCTGATCTACAGTCTGTAATATCATCAAAAGGTTCAGAGAATCTGGAGAAATCACTGCACGTAAGCGACAAGCCCGTGACTTTCTATCCTTCGGACGGTACTGCATCAAAAAGCGACATCAGTGTGTAAAGGATATCACCACATGGGCTCAGGAACACTTCAGAAAACCACTGTCAGGTTTTTGATTGATTGAACAGTAACTACAGTTGGTCACTGCATCTGTAAGTGCAAGTTAAAACTCTACTATGCAAAGCAAAAGCCATTTATCAACAACACCCAGAAACGCCGCCGGCTTCGCTGGGCCCGAGCTCATCCAAGACGGACTGATGCAAGGAGGAAAAGTGTTCTGTGGTCTGACGAGTCCACATTTCAAATAGTTTTTTTGGAAACTGTGGACATTGTGTCCTACGGACCAAGGAGGAAAAGAACCATCCGGACTGTTACAGGCGCAAAGTTCAAAAGCCAGCATCTGTGATGGTATGGGGGTGTATTAGGACTTAAGGCATGGGTAACTTACATATATGTGAAGGCACCATTAATGCTGAGGTTTTGGAGCAACATATGTTGCCATCCAAGCAACGTCTTGTTCATGGACGCCCCTGCTTATTTCAGCAAGACAATGCCAAGCCACGTGTTAAAACAGCGTGGCTTCATAGTAAAAGAGTGCGGGTATTAGACTGGCCTGCCTGTAGTCCAGACCTGTCTCCCATTGAAAATGTGTGGCGCATTATGAAGCCTAAAATAGCACAAGGGAGACCCCCGGACTGTTGAACAACTTAAGCTGTACATCAAGCAAGTACGGGAAAGAATACCACTTCAAAAATGTGTCTCCTCAGTTCCCAAACATTTACTGAGTGTTGTTAAAAGGAAAGGCCATGTAACACAGTGGTAAAAATGCCCCTGTGCCAACTTTTTTGCAATGTGTTGCAGCCATTAAATTCTAAGTTAATGATTATTTGCAAAAAAAAATTAAGCTTCTCAGTTGGAACATGAAATATCTAGTCTTTGCTGTCTATTCAATTGAATATAAGTTGAAAAGGATTTGCAAATCATTGTATTCTGTTTTTTTTTATTGACCATTTACACAACGTGCCAACGTCACTGGCTTTGTATAAGGCAGCGCACCCATGTGACTTGATCCAGCCAATCAGAGAAGAATGTGGATGATAATATTGAAAAAAATAAATGAAAGTATTACAGTACAATTTGCCATACAAACAAATACGAATGCACGGCATTGTACAATTTTTAAAAAATGTTCTTAAAATCTTGGTAGTGTTGGTAGCATCTCTAAGTGTTTACTGACAACACACATGCAAGCACACAACATGATGCATCACACATGCAAGCATACAACATGATGCATCACACATGCAAGCACACAACATGATGCATCACACATGCAAGCATACAACATGATGCATCACACATGCAAGCACACAACATGATGCATCACACATGCATGCATACAACATGATGCATCACACATGCAAGCATACAACATGATGCATCACACATGCAAGCATACAACATGATGCATCACACATGCACGCATACAACATGATGCATCACACATGCAAGCATACAACATGATGCATCACACATGCAAGCACACAACATGATGCATCACACATGCAAGCATACAACATGATGCATCACACATGCAAGCACACAACATGATGCATCACACATGCAAGCATACAACATGATGCATCACACATGCATGCATACAACATGATGCATCACACATGCAAGCATACAACATGATGCATCACACATGCAAGCATACGACATGATGCATCACACATGCAAGCATACAACATGATGCATCACACATGCAAGCATACAACATGATGCATCACACATGCAAGCATACAACATGATGCATCACACATGCACACATACAACATGATGCATCACACATGCATGCATACAACATGATGCATCACACATGCAAGCATACAACATGATGCATCACACATGCAAGCATACGACATGATGCATCACACATGCAAGCATACAACATGATGCATCACACATGCAAGCATACAACATGATGCATCACACATGCAAGCATACAACATGATGCATCACACATGCACACATACAACATGATGCATCACACATGCATGCATACAACATGATGCATCACACATGCAAGCATACAACATGATGCATCACACATGCATGCATACAACATGATGCATCACACATGCATGCATACAACATAATGCATCACACATGCACGCATACAACATGATGCATCACACATGCATGCATACAACATGATGCATCACACATGCACGCATACAACATGATGCATCACACATGCAAGCATACAACATGATGCATCACACATGCACGCATACAACATGATGCATCACACATGCATGCATACAACATGATGCATCACACATGCATGCATACAACATGATGCATCACACATGCATGCATACAACATGATGCATCACACATGCATGCATACAACATGATGCATCACAATTTCCAGGTTCTCTGTTCAACATGTTCGAAAAGGAGTAGGAAGAAGCAGAGCGTGTTTAATCCTACCCCTTACGAAAATAAATAAATAAATAATACTTAGTGAAGTAAGTTATATGGTGAGATAAATAATATGATCTAGAAAATTAAAGAATAAATTATTGACGTGTTTCTTGCTACTTTACGTTGTATATTTTTTTATATGAAATTTCCAGTTCATTTTCATCATCAATCATTATACCTAGCAATTTGGTTTCATTTACTCTTTCAATTTCTATACCGTAACGTGAAGAAAGGAATACATGATAGAAGAAAAGGGAAGGGTTGATGAGTAAAGAGTGTTGCTGAAATGTTAAAAGAGCTCACATGCCGTGCAGTTGTGGTATACCTTCAGAAAGCGTCTCTGAAAGGTGCTGGACTGGTCGCCAGAGAGAAAGCCGTGATCGTATCGAGGATAGACCATCTATAGCGGGTGCAGCAAGGACAGAGAAGCAGAGAAACACACGGGAAGAGGACATGAAGTCGGGAAGTGGTAGCAGGAAAAAGGAGGGAAATAAAAAGTCTGGAAGGAGAACAGCTGTAGGGAAAAAATAAAGAGAAATATCCCAGATCCGCAGCCCGGAGAGAGCGAGAGAGAGAGAGAGAGAGAGAGAGAGAGCAATGGATGCTGGGAGGCCGCAGGACGGAGTTCACTGCTAGAAGGACAAACCTTGACGGTGAGAATCTGATTACTGTGCAGTCCTGCTGATGAGCTGTAGTTAGGAGGACCCTGAGGAGAGTGAGTGACAGGTGAGCAAAATATATTTTCAAGGCATCTGCCATCAGCTAGCCCCTGTAATTACAGCTAACAAAGCACATTGATGATGCACAGCAGGTCTATTCAATTGGCGGCCCGTGAATGGCACCATACCGCTCCACACGTTCAGTTTGAAATCTGGGAGAGAGCAGCAAATTCCTAGGGGAGGGTCCCCAAACTACGGCCCGCGGACCGGAATTTGGACGTTGGCAGGCTGTATCCGGCCCGCGGGCCGTAGTTTGGGATCCCGCGTGTTTTTTTTTTTTTTTCTTTAATTTATATATTTTTTAAATCTATCTTTTCTAAACAATTTTCTACCGCTTGTTATTCTCTGTGTCGCCTAGCCGCTCAGGCAAATCATATTGTCTAAAAATGCATCTTCCCAAGTGTGCACTCTTTCAGTCAATTAGTGCGCAATGAATATATATATATATATATATATATATATATATATATATATATATATATATATATATATATATATATATATATATATATACATATATATATATATATATATATATATATATATATATATATATATATATATATATATATATATATATGTATATATACATTTATATACCTGTATATGTATATATATGCATGCATGTATATATATATATATATATATATATATATATATATATATATATATATATATATATATATATATATATATATATATATATATATATATATATATATGTTTATATATATACATATATATATATATATATATATATATATATATATATATATATATATTTATATATATATATATTTATATATATATATATACATGTATATATACATTATATATACATATATATATATACATGTATATATACATTTATATACCTGTATATGTATATATATGCATGCATGTATATATATATATATATATATATATATATATATATATATATATATATATATATATATATATATATATATATATATATATATATATATATATATATATATATATATATATATATATATATATATATATATATATATATATATATATATATATATATATATATATATATGTTTATATATATACATATATATATATATATACACGACTCAATCACAGGCAACGAAAGAAACATCATCATCCACGCAAAGAACTCCATACTCATCCGCAACGGTACACCATGGCAAAAAAAGAACAATTCAACATTCGACGTCACTATTGGGAGTTTTGACGGAGCAGAAACGTGCGAACTTGTTGGGAGTTTCCTCCTCTCCCAGCTCGCTAGCCTCAACCTGAACCTTGGTATTTACCGTGATGACGGACTGGCAGTGTGTCGCGCCTCGCCAAGGAGCAGCGAGAATACCAAGAAGCGTATATGCCAAATCTTCAAAGAGAACGGTCTACGGATCACGATTGAAGCCAACAAGCAAACCGTCAACTTCCTCGACGTCACTTTCAACCTGAGGAATAACAGCTACCAACCATTCACGAAACCCAACACAACACTCCAATACGTGCACCATGACAGCAACCACCCACCCACCACCACGAAAAGAATACCTACCGGAATTAATAAAAGACTATCGATGCTGTCATCTAGCAAAGCTGAATTCGACAAAGCAACCCCCCCGTACCAAAAAGCACTTGATGAATGCGGATACATCTTCACCCTCACCTACGAACCCACGCCAGGAAACCAACCAAAAAGGGGCAGAAAACGAAACAACATTATCTGGTACAACCCCCCATACAGCAAAAACGTCTCAACTAATATTGGCCACAAATTCCTCACCCTGATCGACAAACACTTCCCCAAAGGCAACACCCTAAGAAAAGTATTCAACAAGAACAACATTAAATTGAGCTACAGCTGCATGAACAACATGCGGCAAATCATTTCAAACCACAATAAAGCAATTGAAAAGGAGCCGCCCACCACCAGGCAGAACGACTCCAAAACCGACAAAGGCTGTAACTGCCGCAAGAAACCTGATTGCCCTCTCAACGGGGGGTGCTTACAATCATCAGTTGTTTACCAAGCAAAGGTAATACGCAAGGACATTAACACATCCGACACATACGTAGGATTAACTGAGGGAGAATTCAAAACCAGATGGAACAACCACAAGGCTTCTTTCAGATGCAAAAGACTCCGGAACACTACAGAACTCAGCAAACACATTTGGAATCTCAAAGACAATAATGTTGAATACTCAATAACATGGCAAATTCTTGCATACAGCACACCTTACAACAGTGGTAACAAAAGATGCAACCTATGCTTAAAAGAGAAACTGTTTATCATATACCGCCCAGAGTTGTCATCCCTCAACAAGCGCAGCGAAATTGTATCAGCATGCCGTCACAGAAGGAAACACCTCCTAGGTAACACATGAGTCAATCACCACGCCCCTACGCCTGCCTGTACCCACCCGCTCTGTGCCCTATATAAACCATGGTATGTGAATGCTTCCATTAAAATCTCCTGAGGATTGAGGAAACCCCTCATGAAACAGGCCTGTAGAGATGAAATAGTCTTGTGATTTTTTCCCACACATACATATATATATATATATATATATATATATATATATATATATATATATATATATATATATATATATATATATATATATATATATATATATATATATACACACATATACAGGTATATAAATATATATATATATATATATATATATACACACACATATACAGGTATATAAATATATATATATACACAGGTATATATATATATATATATATATATATATATATATATATATATATATATATATATATATACATATATATATATATATATATATATATATATATATATATATATATATATACACACACATATACAGGTATATAAATATATATATATACACAGGTATATATATATATATATACATATATATATATATATATATATATATATATATATATATATATATATATATATATATATATATACATATATATATATATATATATATATATATATATATATATATATATATATATATATATATATATACACACACACATATACAGGTATATAAATATATATATATAAACACACATGTATATATATATATACATATATATATATATATATATATATATATATACATATATATATATATATATATATATATATATATATACATATATATATATATATATATATATGTATATATATATATATATATATATATATATATATATATATATATATATATATATATATATATATATATATATATATATATATATATATATATTTATATTTATATGAATATATATATAAACATATATACATATATATATATATTTATATGAATATATATATAAACATATATACATATATATATATATATATATATTTATATACATATATATATATATATACACATACACTACCGTTCAAAATTTTGGGGTCACCAAACAATTTTGTGGAATAGCCTTCATTTCTAAGAACAAGAATAAACTGTCGAGTTTCAGGGGAAAGTTCTCTTTTTCTGGCCATTTTGAGCGTTTAATTGACCCCACAAATGTGATGCTCCAGAAACTCAATCTGCTCAAAGGAAGGTCACTTTTGTAGCTTCTGTAATGAGCTAAAGTGTTTTCAGATGTGTGAACATGATTGCACAAGGGTTTTCTAATCATCAATTAGCCTTCTGAGCCAATGAGCAAACACATTGTACCATTAGAACACTGGAGTGATAGTTGCTGGAAATGGGCCTCTATACACCTATGTAGATATTTCACCAAAAACCAGACATTTGCAGCTAGAACAGTCCTTTACCACATTAGCAATGTATAGAGTGTATTTCTTTCAAGTTAAGACTAGTTTAAAGTTATCTTCATTGAAAAGTACAGTGATTTTCCTTCAAAAATAAGGACATTTCAATGTGACCCCAAACTTTTGAACGGTAGTGTATATATATATATACATATATATATGTATGTATGCTGATATGTGAGAGGTGAGATATTGAGAGGTATGTAGCCCACTTAAGTGTCACGGTATACCGTATAGCTGCTTCCCTGCTTGACTTCACATCCATTGAAAGTCAAAGGAGAATGGAGTGAAGCTCCCAGAAGAAATGAAAGACGGAGCACAGGAAGACAAGAGGAGATATGCTCCTCCACTCATGAGGTTTCTGTTAACTGCTGAGAGATAGTCAAAAATATTTCAATTGCAATTCTTTCACCCCTATATAATGTGCCTTCTTCACCATACCACCACATGTTCCTTTAAGAGAGCTATTTCACGGTGGGCTTCTCCCATTCCTCATTTCCATCACGGGGACCTTAGCTTGATACTAAGACATTCAAGCTTGGTTTTCTCTGTGTGGGGCGATCAAAGGAATGCTTTGGTGGAGGAGGAAACTTGAACATGGTGTCTTGTCTTTCAGCTCCAACCAACCTAAACATGCAGTGACAATCTCCTCCATATGCATACACGACGGCACCATTCCTGCCCTCTACATGACCTTGTGTGGTGTGTTTCTGACACTTTCCTGACATCTGATTAGGTTTTACTGCTGCTCGTTATCCTGCGACCGTCCATCCATGACACGGATGCATCGTGAACTATCTACTGGCAGGAAGTTATAGGCTGACGGGGTGTCCGAATAATTGTATCTAAGTTATCACAAAACTTTGTATTGCCATGAGTTCCCGGCGAGAAGACAAAAGCTGTCTTTGATCCTACCAATCAAAAGGCTTGTAAAACTCCACTGTGTAGGATGGGAAGAAACATGAAGATGTATTGTAATCCACAGAAAGACTTTGTCTTGACCCGAGAACTACAAAGCGGAGGGGAAGCAGGACCAGACTCCCCTCCAGGCGACCTTTTCTTTGAACCGACCTTTTCTTTGAACGGTTTTGTGAAAAAAGGCAATAGCTGTTTACGACCCCCCGTCCCTTAGAAACAGCTGTTGCCACGTAATCAGGGAAAGTCCAAATAAAAGAGGAGGCATACAATCTTTCGTCAGAGCGTGGAACACTGTACAAGGGTACAGGTGTAAGACTCTTGAACGCATCATAATTAAATCAAGGCCCGTGGGCCTTGATTTTGACACCCCTGTTCTAGAGTATTCCACAAGGATCTATTACAATGGTGCAAAAAATGTCAACAAAATTGTCTAATAAGATCAGGGATAAGAGAACATGTTTCAGGAAGTAAAAAACAATGTGAATGCCAAATATTTATCATTAACATCGCAAACATACACTGTAAAAAAAAAATCCTATTTTTATGGTTAATTTACTTTAAATTTCTACTGTAATTTTTCAATTTTTTTTAAAATAGTTTATAAAACTGTAGAATTGAAGACATTATCTGTAAATAAACAATCCGCCTGTTATTTTAAGTAATATGCCAGTAATGACAAACTATGTATATTTCTATTTGTTTTACAGAAAATTACCAAATTAATTATACACAGCATTTTCTGTTTTCTTAAATTACTTTCAAATTCATGTAAAATTACAGTAATTATCTTTCAATAAATATGTAGCTTGTTACATAAAAGTCTATGTCCATACTAACAATCTGTAGAATAAAGGTATTTTTCTGCAGAACTGTTTGCATCGTCACTTTATTAAAGGTGGTTGATCTTAAAGGCCTACTGAAAGCCACTACTACCGACCACGCAGTCTGATAGTTTATATATCAACGATGGAATCTTAACATTGCAACACATGCCAATACGGCCGGGTTAACTTATAAAGTGACATTTAAAATTTCCCGGGAAATATCCGGCTGAAACGTCGCGGTATGATGACGTATGCGCGTGACGAAGTCAGTTTAACGGAAGTTATGGTACCCCGTAGAATCCTATACAAAAAGCTCTGTTTTCATTTCATAATTCCACAGTATTCTGGACATCTTTTGCAATTTGTTTAATGAACAATGAAGGCTGCAAAGAAGACAATTGTAGGTGGGATCGGTGTATTAGCAGCGGACTACAGCAACACAACCAGGAGGACTTTGTTGGAGAGCAGACGCGCTAGCCGCCGACCTCACCTTGACTTCCTACGTCTCCGGGCCGCCAAACGCATCGGGTGAAGTCCTTCGTCCTTCCGCCGATCGCTGGAACGCAGGTGAGCACGGGTGTTGATGAGTAGATGAGGGCTGGCTGGCGTAGGTGGAGAGCTAATGTTTTTAGCATAGCTCTGTGCGGTCCGGTTGCTAAGTTGCTAAGTTAGCTTCAATGGCGTCGTTAGCACAGCATTGTTAACCTTCGCCAGCCTGGAAAGCATTAACCGTGTATTTACATGTCCACGGTTTAATAGTATTGTTGATTTTCTATCTATCCTTCCAGTCAGGGGTTTATTTTTTTTGTTTCTATATGCAGTTAAAGCACGATGCTATCACGTTAGCTCGTAGCTAAAGCATTTCGCCGATGTATTGTCGTGGAGATAGAAGGCACTGAATGTCCATTTCGCGTTCTCGACTCTCATTTTCAAGAGGATATAGTATCCCAGGTGGTTTAAAATACAAATCCGTGATCCACAATAGAAAAAGGAGAGTGTGGAATCCAATGAGCCAGCTTGTACCTAAGTTACGGTCAGAGCGAAAAAAGATGCGTCCTGCACTGCACTCTAGTCCTTCACTCTCACGTTCCTCATCCACGAATCTTTCATCCTCGCTCAAATTAATGGGGTAATCGTCACTTTCTCGGTCCGAATCTCTCTCGCTCCATTGTAAACAACGGGGAATTGTGAGGAATACTAGCTCCTGTGACGTCACGCTACTTCCGCTACAGGCAAGGCTTTTTTTTTTATCAGCGAGCAAAAGTTGCGAACTTTATCGTCGATTTTCTCTACTAAATCCTTTCAGCAAAAATATGGCAATATCGCGAAATGATCAAGTATGACACATAGAATGGATCTGCTATTCCCGTTTAAATAAAAAAAAATCATTTCAGTAGGCCTTTAACAATTCAGAAAAAATCTGTAAAATAATGGTATTTTTCTGTGGAACTGCCAGCATTGTCACTTCATTGATCGTAATAATTTGGAAAAACTCCGTAGAATAAAGGTATTTTTCTGCAGAACTGTTTGCATCGTCACTTTATTAAAGGTCGTTGATCTAAATAATTTAGTAAAAATCTGTAAAATGTTTCCGCAAAACGTTTCATGAAAATTTCTGTAAATATAATGTTTTTGATCATTATTTGGTTTACAATGTTTTACTTTAATTTTATGGTTTTCGTTTGGCAGCCGTAGCTGCCAGTTTTTTTACAGAATTTTTTTTTACAGTGTAACTTTCTTGTATCATTTACAGTCAAAACATACCAATTTAAAACCCTTAAAAAAACAATTTTGGGCTTAACCGAAGATGTTTTGGTCAGTAAAATATTTAAGTTGGAAAGTAGTTGTGGATCCAAGTTGTTTGTTCTGAACTTGTGTCTCCTGTGAAATGCCGAGTTCCGTGGGGGGCCCGCAGAATTATTCAAAGACCCCACAAGCCCCTTCCAAGGTCAATATTAAACAATGAAGGCATTATGCAAAATGCAAAAAAAAAAAAAAAGAAGCTATTACTGTATTTCAAAATGTAAAGGGGAGAGGAGGAAATGTTTCATACGCATGTTTGCTGTCCATTCAGTGACTCTTTAGGGTCGGTACACAGCCAAAGTAAGCAGTTTGAGCCCAAATAGTACACCGGTTACCTCAGAGGGCCATCCTAACGTTATTCTCACGACCTGATATTCGAGGCATAGCAAAGGCAAACATTCTGAATTAATCGAGTACGTGACTTCTTCAAAGAATCCACAAAGTAAAAGCACGGGGGGCCTATTTTTCTAACCACACTGCATGAAGACAATTACATAGTTGTCATGGCGAATGGAATGATATCACATGAAAAGACTGACAACGTGGACCAGATACAGCGCTCACAGAGTCGCCCCACAATGTTTAAATAAGAACCCACTTTTTAATAGAGGCTAGATGGCAGCAGTGGTTTATTTGTTCTGTGGCAAGGTTTTATCCATGTCATCATTTCTCAGCTTAAACCTCATCGGAGGAAGATGATTATGATTGGTAATTACATATTTCAATGTTTGATTTGTATTATTTTACCTTGTTTTTGTGGTGGAAAAAATATTGTACAGTACCACAAATGTTATTGGCCATAAAAAGTGAACTTATTACTACTATTATTGCCGACAAAGCAACCAAACCTCCAAGAAGATCCCTTTTTATTCTGCCCGATGACACTTATTTGTCAAAACGAGGAGTTTTTCGGAGCTTGTTGCGAGATTTGTTCTCCCGGGATGCAAACGGACTAGACCGGACAAGGCTTGGAGGTAGGAACATATTTTAATCTCTACTGAAAAACTCAACGAAGTACAAAACAAAAAGGCGCACAAGGCGAAGTGCAAAAGCTAAGACTTAGCATAAACTATGCACATGAACTATGAAACTAAAAACATGAAAAAACTCACTAAACTGTGGCTTGAAACGAATAGCAAGAACTATGGACGTGAAACAAAAGACTTACTGGACACGGCATGAATCGAACAGCATGACTATGGCAAGAAAAGTCAAAACAGAGCATGAAAAGATCATCAAGAACTATGGCATGGACAGAGCAATGTCGCCAGGACGGCAAAACAGGCTTAAATAATAGTCTCTGATTGGAGCAGGTGCGTGAGTCAAACACACGAGGCAGGTGAAACTAATGAGTCGTCATGGGAAATAAAACAAACAAGGGTGCACAAAAACAGGAACTCATGGAGTCCAAAACTAACAGAACATAACTAAACAAAACATGACCCAGACCACAGATCATGACATTATTGATGTCAAGTAAACCAACCAGGTACACCTTCCAGTTTCCTCTCAAATACATATCAATAAGATGTCAATAAACTTCTCAATCAATCAATCAAAAGTGGTTTTACTTTATTTTAGTTGTGTTTCACGGTGGTTACATTGTCTTTATAAGTGTATGTTAAAATGTTACTTCAAAGATTGTCTCTACAGTTAATGTAGGTTTTATGAGGGCCACCGTTTGAGACTGGAACAGAGCAATTTCCTTTTACATTGTTATGAAATGTTGGACGATGGGAGGTCCACAGTTAAATCTGTCTCTCTGTACATTTACTACTTTATTACTAATATTGCTGTCATATTATTATTATTTTTTGATTAGATTCATCAGACTTTTAAATTGTGATTAATTATAATAATCACGGTAAAAATAATACCTCAATATTTTGAGTCAAAAGAATGTCAGAATGTCACAAACAAAGAAACAAACTAAATGTATGTAATTTATTTGCCCAACATTTGGTGACAGTATTATTGAAAAATTCCCATTGGGGTATATTCTGAAGAAATATATATGAAATATGAAGAAAACAAATTGAGTAATTAATCTGTGCTGATACACGATTAATGCAATATTTTTTAAAAAAATTACCGTATTTTTCGGACTATAAGTGTCACGGCGCGGACTCGAACCCGCTTCCCTTCTGCAACTGAGTGTCACAGTTCCTCCTCTGGCTGCTCACAGCACGCCCACGCAGCGACAAGTCTGCAGACAATCGGCAATCTGCACACCTGGGACTAATGAGGGTGAGCTGGATAAAGGACCAGTGGCATAAGCCTTATGCTCTCTCTCTCTGCGTTTTTTCCCTTTGTGTTTCTGACGTCCGTGTTGCTCTCCCGCAGTGCCCTCCCCTTCGAGATCTCCCGTTGTTTCCCCGGTGTTTTGGACTACCTTCCTCGATCCTTGACCCTCTCCTAAACACGGACCTAGTCTCTTCTCTCCTGCCCTGGATCATCTGCCTGCCCCTCGGACTGCCTTGTTCCTTCGCTCTCGACAACACTTGGTAACACACACTTCAGTTAACCATACACGTAGCCTCACACAGACACACTCCTGGGTTTTGTCACACACTCCATTTCCTTAGTTTAGTTAGTATTGTTTATCATTATTATATATATTGACTATATATATAATAAATTATTGAACATTACTGCCCCCTGGTGTCTGAGCCGTCATCTCCCCTCTGTAAACCACAACAATAAGGCACACTTAAAATCTTTTCATTTTATTAAAAATCGACAGTGCGCCTTATAGCCCGGTGCGCCTAATGTACGGCATGATTCTGGTTGTGCTTACTGACCTCGAAGCAATTTTATCTGGTACATGGTGTAATGATAAGTGTGACCAGTAGATGACAGTCACGCATAAGAGACACGTGGAGACTGCAAAATGATGCGAGTAAACAACACCAAAACTTTAAATGTTCCATTGAGAATATAGAACATTACACACGGTGCTCAAAAATCTGTCAAAATGTTTTAGTACGACTTTGAAGCCGCACCGCTTGATGGTTTGTAGTCAGAAGTACCAGTACTATTATGATGTGTGTATAAGGACCGCAAAATGGCACCTATTAGCAGACATATTATCTGGCGTTTTGTTTCGCAATATTATGCAAAACCAACTTTTCTTACCTTCTGGTACCTGTTGATGTGTATTTGGGATCTGCATAAGTCCTGAAAATTTGCGCAGGCCCGCCATTGTAGTCGATAAGCTTCTTCTTCATCTCTATCTTCTTATGGAGCATTTCTAATATAAAGTAGCATAAAGTTCTAACTTATATCTGTCAGTAGACTCGCCATGAAAGCGCTAAAAACTACCGGTGTAGTGAGTTTACATTATTCACCCAAGGAACTTTAGTTATTAGAGAGTTCCGGTCGGACGGTTTTTCACGGGACACATTTCCGGCATTGTTGTTGCACTAGTGAGCCACGGATGAGGAGATGCTGCTCCGTTATTGATTGGAGTAAAGTCTGAATGTCATTAGGGCGGTATAGCTCGGTTGGTAGAGTGGCCGTGCCATCAACCTGAGGGTTGCAGGTTCGATTCCCGCTTCCGCCATCCTAGTCACTGCCGTTGTGTCCTTGGGCAAGACACTTTACCCACCTGCTCTCAGTGCCACCCACACTGGTTTAAATGTAACTTAGATATTGGGTTTTCACTATGTAAAGCGCTTTGAGTCACTAGAGAAAAGCGCTATATAAATATAATTCACTTCACTTCACTTCACATTAAAGGCCTACTGAAAGCCACTACTACCGACCACGCAGTCTGATAGTTTATATATCAATGATGAAATCTTAACATTGCAACACATGCCAATACGGCCGAGTTAGATTAGTAAAGTGCAATTTTAAATTTCCCGCGAAATATCCTGATGAAAACGTCTCGGTATGATGACGTTTGCGCGTGACGTCACGGATTGTAGAGGACATTTTGGGACAGCATTGTGGCCAGCTATTAAGTCGTCTGTTTTCATCGCAAAATTCCACAGTATTCTGGACATCTGTGTTGGTGAATCTTTTGCAATTTGTTTGATGAACAATGGAGATAGCAAAGAATAAAAAATGTAGGTGGGAAGCGGTGTATTAGCGGACGGCTGCAGCAACACAAACACGTAGCCGGTGTTTCATTGTTTACATTCCCGAAATATGACAGTCAAACTTTACCATTGGCCTGTGGAGAACTGGGACAACAGAGACTCTTACCAGGAGGACTTTGAGTTGGATACGCAGACGCGGTACCGTGAGTACGCAGCTGCGGCTTCCAAACATTTGATCGTTTGCCCATACGTGCGTGCCGCTATGTGCATGTCACGTACGTAACTTTGGGGAAATATATGTGCTGTATGAACTTTGGGGAGGTGAACGGTACTTTGGGCTGTGGGATTGAGTGTGTTGTGCGGGTGTTTGATTTGTATTGGCGGGTTATATGGACGGGAGGGGGGAGGTGTTTGTTATGCGGGATTAATTTGTGGCATATTAAATATAAGCCTGGTTGTGTTGTGGCTAATAGAGTATATATATGTCTTGTGTTTATTTACTGTTGTAGTCATTCCCAGCTGAATATCAGGTCCCACCCGCCTCTCACAGCATCTTCCCTATCTGAATCGCTTCCACTGCCCTCTAGTCCTTCACTCTCACTTTCCTCATCCACAAATCTTTCATCCTCGCTCAAATTAATGGGGTAATCGTCGCTTTCCCGGTCCGAATTGTTCTTGCTGCTGGTGGCCATGATTGTGACGTCACGCTACTTCCGGTACAGGCAAGGCTTTTTTATCAGCGACCAAAAGTTGCGAACTTTGTCGTCGATGTTCTCTACTAAATCCTTTCAGCAAAAATATGGCAATATCGCGAAATGATCAAGTATGACGCATAGAATGGATCTGCTATCCCCGTTTAAATAAGAAAATCTCATTTCAGTAGGCCTTTAAAACAGTTAGCGCCATCTTTTGACACTTCTTCCACTCCCGTCCTTGCACGCTACACCGCTACAACAAAGATGACGGGGATAAGACGCTGTCGAAGGTGAGCCACGTAAATAAGACCGCCCACAAAACGGCGCATCCTGAAGCGACTGTCAGAAAGCGACTTGAAGATGATCTGTAAAACATCATCTATGCAACATTTTGACCAAAGAACCACCATCACATGTTATGTAGACCACAAGGAAGTCTTTTACATTTAGGAAAAAATCCTAATATGACTCCTTTAATGCGCCTTATAATCCGGTGCGCCTGAGGTATGAAAATAGACCAGAATACACCCACTCATCAGCTGTGCGCCTTATAATCCGGTGCACCCTGTGGTCCGGAGAATACGGTAATCACATGCATTAACTTGTTGAATTTGAAAGCCCTAGTTCAGTGGTTCTTAACCTGGGTTCAATCGAACCCTAGGGGTTCGGTGAGTCGGGCTCAAGGGTTCGGCGGAGGTCAAAACACACCCGACTCATCGTGTAAATAAAAACTTCTACCTATCGGCGTATTACGAATACGACAACAGCAGAAGTCAGACTGATTCGCAGGTGTGTCATTTGTTGTGAGTTTATGCACTGTGTTGGTTTTGTTCTTTGAACAAGGTGATGTTCATGCACGGTTCATTTTGTGCACCAGTAAAAAAACATGGTAACACTTTAGTATGGGGAACATATTCACCATTAATTAGTTGCTTATTAACATGTAAATTAGTAACATATTGGCTCTTAACTAGTCATTATTAAGTACTTATTAATGCCTTATTCGGCATGGCCTTATTATAACCCTCTAACCCTAGCCCTAACCCTCTAACCCTAACCCTAACCCTAACCCTAACCAAATAACTCTAAATTAAATCTTTGTTACTTAGAATATGTTCCCCATACTAAAGTGTTTCCAAAAACATATAACTTTGTCTTGAATTTGATAAAAAACAACATTTTATTTTTCACTAAAGAAGGGTTCGGTGAATGCGTATATGAAACTGGTGGGGTTCGGTACCTCAAACTGATCTAGTTATTAGTAAACAAACTATCATAAGGAGGGCAGTGGATGTTAGAAGTGAGTAGAAGAAATAGTTAATTTCTCTCTCATAGAATGTTACTTTATTGGTGTTAAGACAAAATAGTTGTGACTTCTGAGAAGTTGGGTCGGAATATCAGCATAATGTCTTTGTGGTTTGGTGTAGACTCATCCAAGATGGTCTCTGGTTTCCAGTTTGTGATGGTCTGCTACTCTGTATTGTTCACTTTCTGCCCCCTTCTGAGACAATTCCGTGAGTTTAAATATTATCTTTCTATGATGAACTAGTACATTTTTGCATAATGGTTTAGTAATTGGTAACATTTACAGTCTTTAGGTCTCCAGAATAATGAATGTTTCACAGATTTTTTCATCAGTTTGGACAGAATGCAGAGGATGCTGACTTTAAGGAGGACTGAATAGTAAAAAGACCATGACATAAAACCCGCAAAGTTAACATTGATGTTGTTTGTTTAAAAGCCACTCTAGAATTAAATATGAACGTAAAAGGTTGTGTAATTTGTTGTGAGTTTAGACACTGTTGGTTTTGTTCTTTGATGATGATGCACAGTTCATTTTGTGCACCAGTAAAAAAACATAACTGTCTTGAAGTTGAAAAAAACATTTAATTTTTCACTAAAGAAGGGTTCGGTGAATGCGCATAACTAACTGGTGGGGTTCGGTATCTCCAACAAGGTTAAGAACCACTGGCATAAACACTTTGTAAGACTTAAAGGCCTACTGAAAGCCACTACTACCGACCACGCAGTCTGATAGTTTATATATCAATGATGAAATCTTAACATTGCAACACATGCCAATACGGCCGGGTTAACTTATAAAGTGACATTTTAAATTTCCCGCTAAACTTCCGGTTGAAAATTCCTTAGGAGGATGACGTATGCGCGTGACGTAGCCAGTGAAACAGAGGTATGGCTCCCCCATTGAAGCCAATAGATAGATGGATAGATAGTACTTTATTGATTCCTTCAGGAGACAAACTAGCTCTGTTTTCATCTCATAATTCCACGGTATTCTGGACATCTGTGTTGGTGAATCTGTTGCAATTTGTTCATTGCATTATGGAGAAAGAAGCTGAGCAAGCAAAGAAGAAAGTTGTCGGTGCGAAGCGGAGTATTTTGCGAGGGAAGTCAGCAACAACACGTACACAGCCGGTGTTTCTTTGTTTACATTCCCGAAAGATGCAGTCAAGATCGAAGAACTCGGACAACAGAGACTCTTACCAGGAGGACTTTGACTTCGATACACAGACGCCTGTAGAGAACTGGGACAACACAGACTCTTACCAGGATTACTTTGATTTGGATACACAGACGCAGACCCGTGAGTACGCAGCTGCGCTTCCAAACATTTGATCGCTTGCCCGTACGTGCGTGTCACGTACGTAACTTTGGTTGAATATATAAGCTTTATGAACCTTGGGTTAGGTGAACGGTCCTTTAGGCTGAGTGATTGTGTGTGTTTTGCAGGTGTTTGAATTGTATTGGCGGGTTATATGGACGGGAGCTAGTAGCTACGAGCTAGGAGCTAGCATAACAAACACCTAGGTGTTTTTATACGGGATTAATTTGTGGCATATTAAATATAAGCCTGGTTGTGTTGTGGCTAATAGAGTATATATATGTCTTGTGTTTATTTACTGTTGTAGTCATTCCCAGCTGAATATCAGGTCTCCCCCGGCTCTCACAGCATCTTCCCTATCTGAATCGCTTCCACTCCCCACTAGTCCTTCACTCTCACTTTCCTCATCCACAAATCTTTCATCCTCGCTCAAATTAATGGGGAAATCGTCGCTTTCTCTGTCCGAATCGCTCTCACTTCTGGCCGCCATCACTGTAAACAATAGGGAACTTTGCGGAAATGTTCAACTGACTACGTCACGCTACTTCCGGTAGGGGCAAGGCTTTTTTTTGTCAGATACCAAAAGTTGCGATCTTTATCGTCGTTGTTCTCTACTAAATCCTTTCAGCAAAAATATGGCAATATCGCGAAATGATCAAGTATTTCACATAGAATAGATCTGCTATCCCCGTTTAATAAAAAAAATGTCATTTCAGTAGACCTTTAACAAAAGACCAGACTGGCACATTCTGCTTAATGGCAACGACTACAAGACACCCTAGCCTGTACACTACTGCCATCTAACGTTTTAAAATTGCAACTGCATGCAAAGTCTACTATATAATACTTGCAAATGAGACTCAGAAGTGTAACAACTGCAACAGCACAGTTATCATCAGCTCCATGCTAAATGTTAAAATACAAAAAATGATGTTATTTTTTAAATACAAAACCAGTGAAGTTGGCACGTTGTGTAAATGGTAAATAAAAACAGAATACAATGATTTGCAAATCCTTTTCAACCTATATTCAATTGAATAGACTGCAAAGACAAGATACTTAACGTTCGAACTGGAAAACGTTGTGTTTTTTTGCAAATATTAGCTCATTTGGAATTTGAGGCCTGCAACATGTTTCAAAAAAAGCTGGCACAAGTGGCAAAAAAGACTGAGAAAGTTGAGGAATGCTCATCAAACACTTATTTGGAACATCCCACAGGTGAACAGGCAAATTGGGAACAGGTGGGTGCCATGATTGGGTATAAAAGCAGCTTCCATGAAATGCTCAGTCATTCACAAACAAGGATGAGGCGAGGGTCACCATTTTGTGAACAAATGCGTAAGAAAATTGTCAAACAGTTTAAGAACAACATTTCTCAACCAGCTATTGCAAGGAATTTAGAGATTTCACCATCTACGGTCTGTAATATAATCAAAAGGTTCAGAGAATCTGGAGAAATCACTGCACGTAAGCGATGATATTACGGACCTTCGATCCCTAAGGCGGTACTGCATCAAAAAGCGACATCAGTGTGTAAAGGATATCACCACATGTGTTCAGGTACACTTCAGAAAAAACACTGTCAGCAACTACATTATCGTACTTACTTATCGTAAGTGAAAGTTAAAACTCTACTATGCAAAGCGAAAGCCATTTATCAACAACACCCAGAAACGCTGTCTGCATCGCTGGGCCCGAGCTCATCTAAGATGGACTGATGCAAAGTGGAAAAGTGTGACGAGTTCACATTTCAAATTGTTTTTGGAAACTGTGGACGTCGTGTCCTCTGGACCAAAGAAGAAAAGAACCATCCGGATTGTTCTAGGAGCAAAGTTGAAAAGCCAGCATGTGTGATGGTGTGGGGGTGTATTAGTGCCCAAGACATGGGTAACTTACACATCTGTGAAGGCGCCATTAATGCTGAAAGGTTTTGGAGCAACATATGTTGCCATCCTAGCAACGTTATCATGAACGCCCCTGCTTATTTCAGCAAGACAATGCCAAGCCACGTGTTACATCAACGTGGCTTCATAGTAAAAGAGTGCGGGTACTAGACTGGCCTGCCTGTAGTCCAGACCTGTCTCCCATTGAAAATGTGTGGCGCTTTATGAAGCCTAAAACGGAGAACCCCGGACTGTTGAACAACTTAAGCTGTACATCAAGCAAGAATGGGAAAGAATTCCACCTGAAAAACTTCAAAAATTGGTCTCTTCAGTTCCCAAACCTTTACTGAGTGTTGTTAAAAGGAAAGGCCATGTAACACAGTGGTAAAAATGCTCCTGTGCCAACTTTTTTGCAATGTGTTGCTGCCATTAAATTCTAAGTTAATGATTATTTGCAAAAAAAAAAAGAAGTTTCTCAGATTGAACATTAAATATCTTGTCTTTGCAGTCTATTCAATTGAATATAAGTTGAAAAAAGGATTTGCAAATCATTGTATTCTGATTTTATTTACGCATTACACAATGTGCCAACTTCACTGGTTTGGGGCTTTGTACACTACCGTTCAAAAGTTTGGGGTCACCCAAACAATTTTGTGGAATAGCCTTCATTTCTAAGAACAAGAATAGACTGTCGAGTTTCAGATGAAAGTTCTCTTTTTCTGGCCATTTTGAGCGTTTAATTGACCCCACAAATGTGATGCTCCAGAAACTCAATCTGCTCAAGGTCAGTTTTGTAGCTTCTGTAACGAGCTAAAGTGTTTTCAGATGTGTGAACATGATTGCACAAGGGTTTTCTAATCATCAATTAGCCTTCTGAGCCAATGAGCAAACACATTGTACCATTAGAACACTAGAGTGATAGTTGCTGGAAATGGGCCTATGTAGATATCGCACCAAAAAGCAGACATTTGCAGCTAGAATAGTCATTTACCACATTAGCAATGTATAGAGTGTATTTCTTTCAAGTTAAGACTAGTTTAAAGTTATCTTCATTGAAAAGTACAGTGCTTTTCCTTCAAAAATAAGGACATTTTAATGTGACCCCAAACTTTTGAACGGTAGTGGTACATTAACATGTGTTAACACATAAACATACACAAGTACTGATATTTGGAACCACTGAGCACCGGTATCGATTCCCAGGGAATCGGTACCGTACAGGTACAAATATCAAAATTACCCGCAAATCTTCATGCAAAAATGAAAAGGGTCCCACTTATTTATATAAAGTGTGTCTTACCCTCGGCCCGATGTCTCCTTGGTCACCCTGGAAGAAAAAAAACATGAAAAATAAGGATTATCAATCATTATCTCTGTACAGGGGAGTAAATACTTAATACTGTTGGGGCAATTGTAACTGACAAGCCAATAAATTACTTTTGAGAATAGGAAGAAAAAGTATCCCGAAGGTAATTTGTCCCATGAACGAGCTCAGGATGTTGACCCTCTGACAGTTCCAATGCTGCTGATGAGGACTCCAGGACGCTCTCATCGCGTAGCATGATTACATGACGGCTGCCAGGTTTCCATACTTCAGCATCGTCTTACGCACCTGTCAGACCTTGATGAATGCTGTTTATGTCCGCCCGTATCGTTCTGGTGATTCCCACTTATCTATTAGATCTAGGGGATTGATGGAGACAACGTAGGAAAAGGCTCCTATGCACGATGCAGTTGCGATCGTCTCTCTGACTTGGCCGGCGGTTCAGAGAGCGGGAAAACATCTGGCTATCATCGAGGCCTGTAAACCTGTTAAGTGCCCTTACGTGAGAACGCGGCGAGACACACGAGCCCCGACATTTCCACATGTAATCTACGCTTGCTCTGATGGATGCCCGGTGAATGTGTGAATGTGGGAGAGCGTTAGTGCTGGTGTGGTCGCTCCTACCTAATGGGAGATATATGCAAAGAAAAATGCATAGCGAACAGGTTGTATCGAAACATACCTTATCTCCCTTGGGCCCCTGTGGTCCCTGTGGAAGAGGAGTAGATCAGTGGACAAATGTGGTCAATATCAATCTTTCAATGTATCGTAAGCAACAAGCAACATGCATGCAAAACATTTCATTAAATCAAATCAAACTTTAATTATAAAGCGCTTTTCATACATAAAATAAATGCAAAGTGCTTTACAAAGTTAAAAACAATACCCAGTGACCCATATCTGGGGATGATGTTTGATAAGAAATTATCGAGTTCGAGCCCATTATGGGATCCTCTTATCGAACCGATTCCTTATTGATTCTCTTATCGAATCCAGATAGGTTGTTGTATATGGGAAAAAACACAATATTTGGTTTAACAAAAGCTCACTTTTATTTTATGAGAAAAAAATAAAATAAAATAAATAAATATTGACCGTTACCCCCCTAAAAAAATAAAATAAATAAATATTGACTGTTGTTACCCAAAGTATATTAAGTGGGATTTTTCAGAAGAACAAATATATACAGTAACACACAAACAACCTGTCTCTGTGATCACTGTAGGTGTATAAATAATAATATAGTGTTAAATAAAATCAGTCCCTTGGGCAAAAAACAAAAAATAATACAGCTCTCCAGAAAGTGCACTTCTGCTGCTATTGGAACATACGAACTACACACACATACAGGCAGACAGCTAACAAACAATCCAAGACGTCTAATAAAGTTCCACAGCAGATTAATCCACTTAGGCTCTTTATTGTTGTTGATCTTGCTTTGTCTTTTCCTATCTTTACTTTTGTCTTGCACTGGACTGTTATTTTTATTTTTTTTTTAAACTGAAATACACACAATGACAAATGTATAAGCTATGTGATTCAATTAACATACTCAAATTTAATACACAATATGTAAATATTAGCTTCACACAAATATACAGTACTATCATCAAACAAATACTTCTGAGTGTTGAAAGTATTTCGATGGTGGAAATACACGACTGGCAGCCATTTTAAGTCCTCAAAACATCCATTGAAACAGTGCACAAAAATCGTTTTTCAATAAACATCTTACTATCAAACTTTCCACCTTAATATTGAGTTACATAAACAAGTTAAACAGTTTACTTACAGACTTATCTTTTCCAAGGCTTGTAAGAACTAACAGAACTTGTCTACTTCTCAATTGTCTCATGAACTGGACTAACGTCGTCAACCCGGAAGTGCCCAAACTATTGACGCGTAGTATTTTCATATCGCCACAAGGTGTCAGTAAGAGTCTACAATCAAATGGGCATAACAATGCCCATTTGGGATTCGTTCCCAGGGATTCGAATAAAGAACCAACTCTTTTTCTTTACTATAGTGGTCTCGATAACGGGTACTTGTTCTCAAAAAGGGATTTGAGTCCAAGGACTCGGTTATTTTCTTATCTAACAACCGGGAGAATCGGTTTCGAGCATCATCCCTACCCATATCCCCCATTATCACATACGTACGCACGGATACAGATACCAAACACAAACACACAGTGGATCTAACATAATAGTGTGAGAGTCCAGTCCATAGTGGACCTAACATAATAGTGTGAGAGTCCAGTCCATAGTGGACCTAACATAATAGTGTGAGAGTCCAGTCCATAGTGGATCTAACATAATAGTGTGAGAGTCCAGTCCATAGTGGATCTAACATAATAGTGTGAGAGTCCAGTCCATAGTGGATCTAACATAATAGTGTGAGAGTCCAGTCCATAGTGGACCTAACATAATAGTGTGAGAGTCCAGTCCATAGTGGACCTAACATAATAGTGTGAGAGTCCAGTCCATAGTGGATCTAACATAATAGTGTGAGAGTCCAGTCCATAGTGGATCTAACATAATAGTGTGAGAGTCCAGTCCATAGTGGATCTAACATAATAGTGTGATAGTCCAGTCCATAGTGGATCCAGCATAATATTGTGAGAGTCCAGTCCATAGTGGATCTAACATAATAGTGTGAAAGTGAAGTCCATAGTGGATCTAACATAATATTGTGAGAGTCCAGTCCGTAGTGGATCTAACATAATAGTGTGAAAGTGAAGTCCATAGTGGATCTAACATAATATTGTGAGAGTCCAGTCCGTAGTGGATCTAACATAATAGTGAGAGTCCAGTCCATAGTGGATCTTACATAATAGTGTGAGAGTCCAGTCCATAGTGGATCTAGCATAATATTGTGAGAGTCCAGTCCATAGTGGATCTAACATAATATTGTAAGAGTCCAGTCCATAGTGGATCTAACATAATAGTGTGAGAGTCCAGTCTATAGTGGATCTAACATAATAGTGTGAGAGTCCAGTCCATAGTGGATCTAACATAATATTGTGAGAGTCCAGTCCATAGTGGATCTAACATAATAGTGTGAGAGTCCAGTCCATAGTGGATCTAACATTTTGTTCTTATGTTTTTTCAAGTGTCATTATGAATTTGCACCTAAATAAGTTTGCCTGCAATTTTGTTGCACAATGTACAATGACAATAAAGATGCATTCTATTCTATTCTATTGTAAACGGCAGCTCTGTATTGCAGCGTGGAGATCAAGATGTATATTCTGTGGTCGTTATTTGACCCAATGACAAGGTGCATCTCGTGGTGCAGGTCTAAGGGAGCGGACAGGGGTGCCTTAATGGCCTCAAGTGGAAAGCTTCAGAGTCCATCCCCAACTTTTACTCACTGGTGTGTAACCCATTTGCTGGGCTTCCACGCAACACCCGGGGGTGTCTCGGAGTTTAGGCTGATGAATGGGATTCAGAGGTGAAGTGCAAAGGGTCTTTCAGCACTTGGTGTAGTTGAGTTCTGACCGATCCCCAAGTCCAACACTAACCAGGAATGACTTAGGAGGTTTTTTTTAGGGAATTTTTTTTGGACTCCACTTGAAACATTCCCTAAGGTACAGTGAAAGTGACTGATGAGGTAGCAGACCAAACACCCACATGGACCCACTGCTACGTAAGTGGGAATTCCTTTGGTGCAAAATGACAAGCGCTGACGTGGGCTAAGAACACGCCAACAGGTGTGTGTGTGTGTGTGTGTGTGTGTGTGTGTGTGTGTGTGTGTGTGTGTGTGTACCTGGCTTCCCTTGAGACCCGGCAGACCCTGAAAGAAGTTAAAAACACAGTTAGAGTTCAAGCGTGTCCGATCCGGCCTAAACACATTCCCTGTATTTGTGATTTACGCTCGACTCACTGGTTTGCCATCCAAGCCAAGTGGACCCTGTTAGGAGACACATAAAGAGAATGAATAAAACACACATTTTGGGGGAGACCCGCTGGCTCTGAATTCATGATAAAACCATGACATCAGTGGTTTAGATGATCCTCTAATAATTGCAAAAAAATGTTTCCACATACTGTACATACTAGGGTTGTCCCGATATCATCATTTTGGTACTGGTACCGGTACCGAAATGTATTTCGACACTTTTCTAAATAAAGGGGACCACAAAAAATGTCATTATTGGCTTTATTTTAACCAAAAATCATAAACATATGTTTCTTATTGCAAGTTTGTCCTTAAATAAAATAGTGGACATACAAGACAACTTGTCTTTTAGTTGTAAGTAAACAAACAAAGGCTCCTAATTTAGTCTGCTGACATATGCAGTAACATATTGTGTCATTTATCTACCTATTATTTTGTCAACATTATGAAGGACTGATTGATTGATTGATTGATTGATTGAGACTTTTATTAGTAGGTTGCACAGTGAAGTACATATTCCGTACAATTGACCACTAAATGGTAACACCCGAATAAGTTTTTCAACTTGTTTAAGTCGGGGTCCACTTAAATTGATTCATGATACAGATATATACTATCATATATACTATCATCATAATACAGTCATCACACAAGACAAGCTGTAAAAAATGGATTCCTAATCCAATTGTTCATTTACTGTTAATATCTGCTTATTTTCTGTTTCAACATGTTCTATCTACACTTCTGTTAAAATGTAATAATCACTTATTCTTCTGCTGTTTGGATACTTTACATTAGTTTTGGATGATACCACAAATTTAAGTATCGATCCGATACCAAGTAGTTAGAGGATCATACATTGGTCATAATTTAAGCTCTCATGTGTCCAGGGACATATTTCCTGAGTTTATAAATATACAAAAAAGATTTTGTGACGATAAAAAATATTAATGTAATCATAGTAGTATCGACGAGATACACTCTTGTACTTAGTATCATTACAGTGGCTGTCAGGTATACATGTTTACATTAAGACGCCGGTGATCTACGGTGTGTAGTGAAGCATGTTTAGCTATTCCTCGTCCTGCAGGGATGATACTTGTAAGAAACGTACTTAATTCGTCGCCATGGAGACGAGGATTAGTGATTTAGAAGTAGCTAAAACACTGCCGATTGCGGATAGACGTTAGCCGCTAACTAGCTAGCCATGTCTTAAAGCACCTCTTCCTGAGGGCGTTTCAGTGTTATATACGGTAGTTTTTAAGCCAAAATGCGTCCATTCTCGCTTTTCTGTCTACACACCGTGTCTGCAATGTAAGTACTCAGTGATTGTGCGCTGCCGAACATGCTCCTCTGCTCGTAAAACCAGCAATGTCACGACATGACATGCCTGTTAAAAAAAATATGCCGAACCGGTACTTTTCAAACAGAGTATAGTACCGTTTTTGATTAATTAGTACCGCGATACTATATAGTACCGGTATACCATACAACCCTAGTACGTACTTTAGCTTGGACAATGGGCGTAATAATCAACTCATTGAAATAGGTTTATTGTGTGGAAATTACTGTTGATGCGGTTCAAATGGAGTGCACTACAAAGGTTCAACCAGCAGAGGTCCTATAAAATTCATCTATGCCATGGGGGAAAAAAAGCCTTGAAACAGGAGTTCAGAACACTTCAAGACAGATTCCACATAGAAAAATTAAATGAATAGAATAGAAAAGAAGAATGATTCAAAAGCTTGTTAAGAATCAGCAGGCAAGGTATGAAAAAGGGATGCGTGTTATACCAAACTATAGACGGTCCTGCCCCTTTCCTTGTGTACTATGTTTTTAATTTCACGCTTCACGGTAGATGTTATGTTTTAATAATTCTGACATATTGTCACGAATATAAACAGTGGTCATTATAATGTCTCGCAACCACATTTTACCCTCAGGGGACGAAGGCTGACTTTTTTGTCCTCTGTAAATATTTGCTGTATTTTGGCCATCATTTTTGTTGGGAGGGTTTTTTTTTTTTAATACCTGCATTGTCCTTTCCATCCTTACACTTTCCATCATTGTAACTGAGCTACTGTGTGGAACAATTTCCCTTGTGGATCATTAAAGTTTGTCTAAGTCTAAGTCTAACATTATTCACATGTGAATAATATAATTACAGTCTATTATACAGCATTATTCACATGTGAATAATATAAATACAGTCTATTATACAGCATTATTCACATGTGAATAATATAAATACAGTCTATTATACAGCATTATTCACATGTGAATAATATAAATACAGTCTATTATACAGCATTATTCACATGTGAATAATATAAATACAGTCTGTTATACAGCGTTAGTCACATGTGAATAATATAAATACAGTCTATTATACAGAATTATGCAAATGTGAATCATATAAATACAGTCTATTATACAGCATTATTCACATGTGAATAATATAAATACAGTCTATTATACAGCATTATTCACATGTGAATAATATAAATACAGTCTATTATACAGTGTTATTCACATGTGAATAATATAAATGCGGTCTATTATACAGCATTATTCACATGTGAATAATATAAATACAGTCTATTATACAGCATTATTCACATGTGAATAATATAAATACAGTCTATTATACAGCGTTAGTCACATGTGAATAATATAAATACAGTCTGTTATACAGCATTATTCACATGTGAATAATATAAATACAGTCTATTATACAGCATTATTCACATGTGAATAATATAAATACAGTCTGTTATACAGCGTTAGTCACATGTGAATAATATAAATACAGTCTACTATACAGAATTATGCAAATGTGAATCATATAAATACAGTCTATTATACAGCATTATTCACATGTGAATAATATAAATACAGTCTATTATACAGCATTATTCACATGTGAATAATATAAATACAGTCTATTATACAGTGTTATTCACATGTGAATAATATAAATGCGGTCTATTATACAGCATTATTCACATGTGAATAATATAAATACAGTTTATTATACAGAATTATGCAAATGTGAATCATATAAATACAGTCTATTATACAGCATTATTCACATGTGAATAATATAAATGTGGTCTATTATACAGCATTATTCACATGTGAATAATATCAATACAGTCTATTATACAGCATTATTCACATGTGAATAATATAAATGCAGTCTATTATACAGGATTATTCACATGTGAATAATATAAATACAGTCTATTATACAGCATTATTCACATGTGAATAATATAAATACAGTCTATTATACAGCGTTAGTCACATGTGAATAATATAAATACAGTCTGTTATACAGCATTATTCACATGTGAATAATATAAATACAGTCTATTATACAGCATTATTCACATGTGAATAATATAAATGTGGTCTATTATACAGCATTATTCACATGTGAATAATATAAATACAGTCTATTATACAGCGTTAGTCACATGTGAATAATATAAATACAATAAATTTTACAGGATTATTCACATGTGAATAGTATAAATACAGTCTATTATACAGCATTATTCACATGTGAATAATATAAATACAGTCTATTATACAGCATTATTCACATGTGAATAATATAAATGTGGTCTATTATACAGCATTATTCACATGTGAATAATATAAATACAGTCTATTATACAGCGTTAGTCACATGTGAATAATATAAATACAGTTTATTATACAGAATTATGCAAATGTGAATCATATAAATACAGTCTATTATACAGCATTATTCACATGTGAATAATATAAATACAGTCTATTTTACAGGATTATTCACATGTGAATAATATAAATACAGTCTGTTATACAGCATTATTCACATGTGAATAATATAAATACAGTCTATTATACAGCATTATTCACATGTGAATAATATAAATGCAGTCTATTATACAGCATTATTCACATGTGAATAATATCAATACAGTCTATTATACAGCATTATTCACATGTGAATAATATAAATACAGTCTATTATACAGCGTTATTCACATGTGAATAATATCAATACAGTCTATTATACAGCATTATTCACATGTGAATAATATAAATACAGTCTATTATACAGCGTTATTCACATGTGAATAATATAAATGCAGTCTATTATACAGCATTATTCACATGTGAATAATATAAATACAGTCTATTATACAGAATTATTCACATGTGAATAATATAAATACAGTCTATTATACAGCATTATTCACATGTGAATAATATAAATACAGTCTATTATACAGCATTATTCACATGTGAATAATATAAATACAGTCTATTATACAGCATTATTCACATGTGAATAATATAAATACAGTCTATTATACAGCATTATTCACATGTGAATAATATAAATACAGTCTATTATACAGCATTATTCACATGTGAATAATATAAATACAGTCTATTATACAGCGTTAGTCACATGTGAATAATATAATTACAGTTTATTATACAGAAATTTACAAATGTGAATCATATAAATACAGTCTATTATACAGCATTATTCACATGTGAATAATATAAATACAGTCTATTATACAGCATTATTCACATGTGAATAATATAAATACAGTCTATTATACAGCGTTAGTCACATGTGAATAATATAATTACAGTTTATTATACAGAAATTTACAAATGTGAATCATATAAATACAGTCTATTATACAGCATTATTCACATGTGAATAATATAAATACAGTCTATTATACAGCATTATTCACATGTGAATAATATAAATGTGGTCTATTATACAGCATTATTCACATGTGAATAATATAAATACAGTCTATTATACAGCGTTAGTCACATGTGAATAATATAAATACAGTCTATTATACAGCATTATTCACATGTGAATAATATAAATACAGTCTATTATACAGCGTTAGTCACATGTGAATAATATAAATACAGTCTATTATACAGCATTATTCACATGTGAATAATATAAATACAGTCTATTTTACAGGATTATTCACATGTGAATAATATAAATACAGTCTATTTTACAGGATTATGCACATGTGAATAATATAAATACAGTCTGTTATACAGCATTATTCACATGTGAATAATATAAATACAATCTATTATACAGCATTATTTACATGTGAATAATATAAATACAGTCTATTATACATTTATGTACAGTCAAAGAGGAACATATGCATTATACAGTCTGATGGCTGTCGGTATGAAGGACTTCCTGTGTCGTTCCGTGTTATCTGATCAAAAGGCCTTTAAAAAGGGTCACGATTTAAACAGAAACATATTTGATATTTTAGTTGACGACTGAAGCTTACTGAGAAATTTTTGTAAAAAAAAAAAAAAAGGTAAAAAACAATATGATTGCAAAAATGTTGATATACCCTTCAAAAACTGAAGGACTTGTATGTCTAGTGTGGCTTTTAAGATAATGAAACTCGAATGTCCCCTGAGGGTCGAACCGGAATCAACTTGCAAACACAGGAACTTTAAAACAAACATGGAACCTGGTCATGTTTGCACTGCTGTTGCTAGGCAACATGTGATAGGCAAAGGAACCAAAAGCCAAAAAGACAAACATTGAGGAAGTTAAAAGTTAAAGTTAAAAGTCACACACACACTAGGTGTGGCGAAATTATTCATTGCATTTGACCCATCACCCTTGATCACCCCCTGGGAGGTGAGGGGAGCAGTGAGCAGCAGCTGTGGCAGCGCCCGGGAATCATTTTTGGTGATTTAACCCCCAATTCCAACCCTTGATGCTGAGTGCCAAGCAGGGAGGTAACGGGTCCCATTTTTACAGTCTTTGGTATGACTCGGCCGGGGGTTGGAACTCACGACCTACCCATCTCAGGGCGGACACTCTAACCACAAGGCCACTTATTCCAGAAGTATAAAATATAAAATACATAATACAAAGAAAGAAAAAGTTGCCATCTGTTTTTCTAACTGAAGATTTGAACAAAAAAAAACATCTCAAATGTTTGTATAGCGACAAAAACATCCACCGGGCGCGCCAACAGCTTGTAAATCTCTGTCTAACCTCAGCAAAGTGCAAAACCAGCAGTGGAAGTTAACCTGGGTAATAAAAGAAACGAGGGAGCAGCCACTGAAGGACCTCTCCAGTCACTTTGGGGGTCTTTTCAGACCACTTCAACATGAAGTTGGATCAAACTTTCCAAAAACACTTAAATGTAATGCCTGCAACTTCCTCTTTTAACAAGCATATACAATGTTAAAATAACAGTTTTTACACGGTCCATTGGGTCACGCTTAGAAAAAAAACCAAAAAAAAAACCCCATCCCCCTCATCTTCATCATGTGGCCTTGGAGAGTTTACATAAACTTGGCTTCTTCTTGATCACACTCTGGGGTGCTATCAGTCCACGTATATACAGTAGTAGGACATGGGGCCGTAAATTTTGTGTAAACGTGAGCAAAAAGATTGACAAAATAAACTGAGAAACACTTTAAAGCAGACCTGGGCAAGTTAAGGCCCGGGGGGGTGTTAAGCTTTTCAACCTGGCCCGCCAGATATTCCCAAATATTTTTTTTTAGATCTTTAAGATGGAAAGTGTAGCTGCCATTATGATGTGCAGTGATGTTTTCTAATGAGCGTAAGTCTTGATCTATACAAAGTGTTTCAATGGTTGGAATCTGCACTTTTGCATGATATTTTAGTTGCTATGGTAATGTAATTAGATACTATGGTCATCTAAGTGACAGCAGCTCAGACGAGGCACCAAGCAGTGTGGGTGGGGAGCGTTTCCACAGAGGGTTTCCAGAGCCTGAAATGTGGGTGTCAGGGACAGACGCGGAAGGAGATTTTTACAACAAAGTTCTAAAGCTTAGTGATGAATCAGATGTATCAGATTCTAGGTGTTTTTTTTTTTTATATAAACTTCACGTTCATATTTTGCTGCGTTTGTTGCATTTTTCTTGCATTTTGTTTTATTGTAAAATATGTCAATCGAGAGGGGATGTGACGTTCATATGTTGTCAATATTCAGTTTTTTTTTTTCATGTACAAACCCCGTTTCCATATGAGTTGGGAAATGGTGTTAGATGTAAATATAAACGGAATACAACGATTTGCAAATCATTGTCAAGCCATATTCAGTTGAATATGCTACAAAGACAACATATTTGATGTTCAAACTGATAAACTTTGTTTTTTTTTTGCAAATAATAATTAACTTAGAATTTCATGGCTGCAACACGTGACAAAGTAGTTGGGAAAGGGCATGTTCACCACTGTGTTACATGGCCTTTCCTTTTAACAACACTCAGTAAAGGTTTGGGAACTGAGGAGACACATTTTTGAAGCTTCTCAGGTGGAATTCTTTCCCATTCTTGCTTGATGTACAGCTTAAGTTGTTCAACAGTCCGGGGGTCTCCCTTCTGCTATTTTAGGTGCCACACATTTTCAATGGGAGACAGGTCTGGACTACAGGCAGGCCAGTCTAGTACCCGCACTCTTTTACTATGAAGCCACGTTGATGTAACACGTGGCTTGGCATTGTCTTGCTGAAATAAGCAGGGGCGTCCATGGTAACGTTGCTTGGATGGCAACATATGTTGCTCCAAAACCTGTATGTACCTTTCAGCATTAATGGTGCCTTCACAGATGTGTAAGTTACCCATGTCTTGGGCACTAATACACCCCCATACCATCACACATGCTGGCTTTTACACTTTGCGCCTATAACAATCCGGATGGTTCTTTTCCTCTTTGGTCCGGAGGACACGACGTCCACAGTTTCCAAAAACAATTTGAAATGTGGACTCGTCAGACCACAGAACACTTTTCCACTTTGTATCAGTCCATCTTAGATGAGCTCAGGCCCAGCGAAACCGACGGCGTTTCTGGGTGTTGTTGATAAACGGTTTTCTCCTTGCATAGGAGAGTTTTAACTTGCACTTACAGATGTAGCGACCAACTGTAGTTACTGACAGTGGGTTTCTGAAGTGTTCCTGAGCCCATGTGGTGATATCCTTTACACACTGATGTGGCTTGTTGATGCAGTACAGCCTGAGGGATGGAAGGTCACGGGCTTAGCTGCTTACGTGCAGTGATTTCTCCAGATTCTCTGAACCCTTTGATGATATTACGGAGCGTAGATGGTGAAATCCCTAAATTCCTTGCAATAGCTGCTTGAGAAAGGTTTTTCTTAAACTGTTCAACAATTTGCTCAGGCATTTTTTGACAAAGTGGTGACCCTCGCCCCGTCCTTGTTTGTGAATGACTGAGCATTTCATGGAATCTACTTTTATACCCAATCATGGCACCCACCTGTTCCCAATTTGCCTGTTCACCTGTGGGATGTTCCAAATAAGTGTTTGATGAGCATTCCTCAACTTTATCAGTATTTATTGCCACCTTTCCCAACTTCTTTGTCACGTGTTGCTGGCATCAAATTCTAAAGTTAATGATTATTTGCAAAAAAAAAAAAAAATGTTTATCAGTTTGAACATCAAATATGTTGTCTTTGCAGCATATTCAACTGAATATGGGTTGGAAAGGATTTGCAAATCATTGTATTCCGTTTATATTTACATCTAACACCATTTCCCAACTCATATGGAAACGGGGTTTGTACATTCTGGGCGTCTCATTCGGTAAAAAAATGTAAAATTCCTTTCTGTTTTTGAGGCGGTCTGTCATAACGTTTTTAGCATTCAATCAGACATTATTGTGAGGTTTTGGATTGGTGTTCCTAAAAATAGATATATACACATTTTTTCCCTCTAAATTTGGGCCCCAAATTTTGTCTGCCGTCATATGGACACTTATACTGCCATCTGGTGGTGTCAGAAGAGTATAACATACAATGGAATTTGGGAAAAAAAAGTGAAAAACGAAAAATTAGCATGTCACTACACATGAAGTACACGTTTGTGTACTTATGGACTAAGTACATCATATCAAAAGATGATTTTTAGTTTTTATTCTAATTAGGGTCCAATAAGCCCAAATAGCAAAGAGAAATTAAAAAAAGCATGCAAACCAGTGGTTCTTAACCTGGGTTCGATCGAACCCTAGGGGTTCGGTGAGTCGGGCTCAGGGGTTCGGCGGAGGTCAAGACACACCCGACTCACCTTGTAAATACAAACTTCTCCCTATCGGCGTATTACGGATACGGCAACAGCTGACTGATTTGCAGGTGTGTAATTTGTTGTGAGTTTATGCACTGTGTTGGTTTTGTTGTTTGAACAAGGTGATGTTCATGCACGGTTCATTTTGTACACCAGTAAAAAAACATGGTAACACTTTAGTATGGGGAACATATTCACCATTAATTAGTTGCTTATTAACATGCAAATTAGTAACATATTGGCTCTTAACTAGTCATTATTAAGTACTTATTAATGCCTTATTTGGCATGGCCTTAATATAACCATAACCCTCAAAACCTGGCCCTAACCCTCTAACCCTAACCCTAACCAAATAACTCTAAATTAAGTCTTTGTTACTTAGAATATGTTCCCCATACTAAAGTGTTACCAAAAACATATAACTTTGTCTTGAATTTGAAAAAAAACAAAATTTTTCACTAAAGAAGGGTTCGGTGAATGCGTATATGAAACTGGTGGGGTTCGGTACCTCCAACAAGGTTAAGAACCACTGATGTAAACAAACAGCTTGGGCCTTAAAGGCCTACTGAAAGCCACTACTAGCGACCACGCAGTCTGATAGTTTATATATCAATGATGAAATCTTAACATTGCAACACATGCCAATACGGCCGGGTTAACTTATAAAGTGACATTTTAAATTTCCCGCTAAACTTCCGGTTGAAAACGTCTATGTATGATGACGTATGCGCGTGACGTCAATCGTTGAAACGGAAGTATGCGGACACATTGAATCCAATACAAAAAGCTCTGTTTTCATCTCATAATTCCACAGTATTCTGGACATCTGTGTTGGTGAATCTTTTGCAATTTGTTTAATGAACAATGGAGACTGCAAAGAAGAAAGTTGTAGGTGGGATCGGTGTATTAGCGGCTGGCTGTAGCAACACAACCAGGAGGACTTTGAGATGGATAGCAGACGCGCTAGCCGGCGACCTCACCTTGACTTCCTCCGTCTCCGGGCCGCCGACCGCATCTGTGATCGGGTGAAGTCCTTCGTCGCGCCGTCGATCGCTGGAACGTAGGTGAGCACGGGTGTTGATGAGCAGATGAGGACTGGCTGGCATAGGTGGATAGCTAATGTTTTTAGAATAGCTCTGTGAGGTCCCGTTGCTAAGTTAGCTTCAATGGCGTCGTTAGCAACAGCATTGTTAAGCTCCGCCAGGCTGAAAAGCATTAACCGTGTATTTACATGTCCATGGTTTAATAGTCTTGTTGATTTTATGTCTATCCTTCCAGTCAGGGGTTTATTTCTTTTGTTTCTATCTGCATTTAAGCCCGATGCTATCACGTTAGCTCTGTAGCTAAAGAGCTTCGCCGATGTATTGTCGTGGAGATAAAAGTCACTGTGAATGTCCATTTCGCGTTCTCGACTCTCATTTTCAAGAGGATATAGTATCCTAGTGGTTTAAAATACAAATCCGTGATTCACAATAGAAAAAGGAGAAAGTGTGGAATCCAATGAGCCAGCTTGTACTTAAGTTGCGGTCAGAGCGAAAAAAGATACGTCCTGCACTTCACTCTAGTCCTTCACTCTCACGTTCCTCATCCACAAATCTTTCATCGTCGCTCAAATTAATGGGGTAATCGTCGCTTTCTCGGTCCGAATCGCTCTTGCATTGTAAACAATGGGGAAACGTGAGGAGCCTTTCATCCTGCGACGTCACGCTACTTCCGGTACAGGCAAGGCCTTTTTTATCAGCGACCAAAAGTTGCGAACTTTATCGTCGATGTTCTCTACTAAATCCTTTCAGCAAAAATATGGCAGTATCGCGAAATGATCAAGTACGACACATAGAATGGATCTGCTATCCCCGTTTAAATAAATAAAATGTCATTTCAGTAGGCCTTTAGGAGGTTAACGTTCAGAACAAGGTCCACAGATCTGACTGAAAATGACTAGAGAACTTAATGGACATGAAACCTTGTTTTATGTGTGCAGTACTAGTACTGTATGTGCACATTAGCATGTTATCCTGCAATGTACGTTGCCATGTGAGTGGAGGGGTCAGCGTTCCCACCAGTTAATTAACCATTGAACACACTTTTGGAAAATATGTTGTGTGTTTTTTTGTGTGTGTGTGTAGTCCCTATGAATTAGGGCGAGGGGTTTGTCTTGACTGTCTTTACTGCGCTCCCTATAGTGCAGACTCCCAATTAGCCAGTGGGGTGTAATTGTAGAGGAGGCGGCTTAAAAGCTAGGGTGTCTGTACACTAGAAGATGTGTCGCCATTGCAGACTGCAATGTTCCATACATTAGGCTGAATAGTTTTAATTATGTGTTCTTAAAATAAGGGATTATTTCCTCTCCTGTGGGGATCTCTTCTCCCTTCCTCCTGTCAGGCTATGTCTACACTAAGCCGGATAACCCCTTAAACGAATAATTATTTAGCCTAAGGCACACTAAACCACCGTTTAAAGGCCTACTGAAATGAATTTGTTTTATTTAAACGGGAATAGCAGATCCATTCTATGTGTCATACTTGATCATTTCGCGATATTGCCCTATTTTTGCTGAAAGGATTTAGTAGAGAATATCGACGATTAAGTTGCAACTTTTGCTCGCTGATAAAAAAAAGCCTTGCCTTTCCCGGAAGTAGCGTGACGTCACAGGAGCTAGTATTCCTCACAATTCCCCGTTGTTTACAATGGAGCGAGAGAGATTCGGAGCGACAAAGCGACGATTACCCCATTAATTTGAGCGAGGATGAAAGATTCGTAGATGAGGAACGTGAGAGTGAAGGACTAGAGAGGCAGTGATGGACGTATCTTTTTTCGCTCTGACCGTAACTTAGGTACAAGCTGGCTCATTGGATTTCACACTCTCTCCTTTTTCTATTGTGGATCACGGATTTGTATTTTAAACCACCTCGGATACTATATCCTCTTGAAAATGAGAGTCGAGCACGCGAAATGGACATTTAAAGTGACTTTTATCTCCACGACAATACATCGGTGACACACTTAGCTACTGAGCTAACGTGCTAGCATCGTTCTCAAATGCAGATAGAAACAAAAGAAATAAACCCCTGACTGGAAGGATAGACAGAAGATCAACAATACTATTAAACCATGTACATGTAACTACACGGTTAAAAATTCTCAGCCTGGTAAGGCTTAACAATGCTGTTGCTAACGACGCTAAGGCTAATTTAGCAACTTAGCAACCGGACCTCACAGAACTATGATAAAAACATTAGCGCTCCACCTACGCCAGCCAGCCCTCATCTTCCCATCAACAGCCGTGCTCACCTGCGTTCCAGCGATCGACAGCGCGACGAAGGACTTCATCCGTGGGTTTGGCGGCAAGCATCGGCTAGGCGTCTGCTATCAGGGTAAGTAGTCCTTGTTGTGTTGCTGTAAGTATTGTACTTAGCCGCTAATACACCGATCGATCCCACCTACAACGTTCTTCTTTGCAGCCTCCATTGTTCATTAAACAAATTGCAAAAGATTCACCAACACAGATGTCCACAATACTGTGGAATTTTGTCGAAGAAAACAAGAGGTTTTTGTATCGGGTCCGATGGGGTCCAACCACTTCCGTGGATTTTGTGACGTCACACGCATAAATCATATCCAACGGAGTTTTCCAACCGGAAGTGTGGCAGGAATTTTAAAATGTCACTTTATAAGTTAACCCGGCCGTATTGGCATGTGTTGCAATGTTAAGATTTCATCATTGATATATAAACTATCAGACTGCGTGGTCGCTAGTAGTGGCTTTCAGTAGGCCTTTAAGGTTCCCATCCTTGGATATTTTTTTACGCTCCGTGTATTTCTTGAATCTCCGGCTCTTAGCTTTGTATGGACTCATTGATCGTTTACAAACTGAGTTCGGAGAGGAAGTGACGCCAGAAAGACCGCGCCCCACACAGGAAGTGACGCCAGAAAGAAGGCGCCACAGCCAGCTTCATAACAACCGGAGCTAACCACTGGAAAGATGGAGGCGAGTCATCCAGACATGCCCGTGTTTCTCCTTCTTCCACATGTACAGACGCTTGTGGAAATCACACACATGAATACCTTAAGTGAAGAAAACGCACGATTGCAGCTATTTAGGATACAACACATAGACGGCAAGCTGTACTTTTTGTATCTGTGCTTACGGACTGTATCCCTGCAGACTGTATTGATATATATTGATATATAATGTAGGAACCAGAATATTAATAACAGAAAGAAACAACCCTCTTGTGTGAATGAGTGTAAATGGGGGGAGGGAGGTTTTTTGGGTTGGTGCACTAATTGTAAGTGTATCTTGTGTTTTTTATGTTGATTTAATTTAAAAAAAAAAAAGAAGTTTTTTTTAAATATTTGTATTTCTTGTGCGGCCCGGTATCAATCCATCCACGGACCGGTACCGGTCGTTGGGCACCACTGCCTTAGAGCGTAGGGCGAGACTGTGACTAAGTGTGCAGCTCCATGCGTCCTCCTCATGAGCTAAATTGAACTCTGTCTCTGCATGATTCCTTGCTTCTTGTCTGTTTAATAGATGTCATCAGTGTTTGAACCTGACAGATTGTACAAAAAACATAACATGTAAACTCTTCGAGGTATCAAATACCTCCTTTGTCATGTCTACTGCAACAGGCTAGACTACTGCAACGCACTTCTTGTGGGGATCCCCAGCAAGAACATCCAGAAGCTGCAATACATACACAATAGTGCTGCTAGGATCCTGATGAGAGTGCGGAAATACGACCATATCACACCAACTGTCAAATCCCTTCACTGGCTTCCTGTTCCACTCAGGATTGAATTCAAAGTCTCCCTACTAACCCACCAGTGCCTCCATGGAAATGCCCCCCCTCTACCTCAAAGAACTACTCACCCCCAAATCCTCCACTCGACACCTCCGCTCCGGACAGGCTAACCTCCTCCAACCTCCCAGGACAAAGCTACGAACAATGGGGGACTGGGCTTTCTGCTCCGCCGCTCCCAGTCTGTGGAACGCTCTCCCTGACCACCTGAGGGCACCACAGACTGTGGATTATTTTAAAAAAGGCTTAAAAACCCTTCTTTTAAAAAAAGACTTTTTTTTTTTTTTTTTTTTTTAGATATATGCATACTAGTTTTAGCTATTTGGCTGTTCTAGTTTTTATTTGTATTTATTTTGTATTATCTTTTTATTTATTCATATTTTTAATACACTGTAGCACTTTGAGGTTGTTTACTCAATGTAAAGTGCTTTTTACAAATAAAATCCATTATTATTATTATTATTATTATTATTATGTCCACGTATCAATCCAGAGCTAACTCAACAAACCGCAAGAAACGGCGGTAAAAACTATAAAAAGTTCCGTTTTCTAGTCTTTGACAGACATTTTGGGGCAACGACGGAGCCAAATGACCATGTGGTCGAAGCAGAAGACATAAAACGACAGGTTTTAAGTTTCATGTGAGTCGAGGAGGAGGAGCCACAGTCACCCTTTACGGCAGGCATGGGCAATTATTTTGACTCGGGGGCCACATTTAGAGAAAAAAATGTGTCTCTATTTTTAGGAACACTAATACAAAACCTCACAATAATGTCTGATTGAATGCTAAAAACGTTATGAGAGACACCCTTAAAAAACGTAATGGAGTTTTAAATTTTTCTATGAACGATAAAACACTGAATATTGACAAAATATGAATGTCACACCCCCTTTCGATCGACATATTTTACAATCAAGTGAAACGCAACAAAAATGCAACAACCAGTGGAATATGAACGTGAAGGGTACAAAATAAACCCACCTACAATCTGATATATCTGATACATCACTAAGCTTTAGAACTTTGTTGTGAAAATCTCCTTCCGCGTCTGTGGAAACGCTTCCCGCCCACACTGCTTGGTGCCTCGTCTGAGCTGCTGTGACGTAGATTACCATAGTAACTAATTAGATGACCATAGTAACTAATTAGATCAGTGGTCCCCAACCACCGGGCCGCGGAACGGTATCGGTACTGGGCTGCACAAGGAAAAAAAAATACATAATATTTTTTTTTTTTTTTTTTTAATTAAAACAAAAGTTTTTATTTTTTATTTTTTAAATTAAATCAACATAAAAAACACAATATATACATTATAAATCAATATAGTCTGCAGAGATACAGTCCGTAAGCACACATGATTGTATTTCTTTATGAAAAAAATAAAATACAATAAAAAACAAACCCCCCAAACACCCCCCGGTCCGTGGGACAAATTTTCAAGCGTTGACCGGTCCTCAGCTACAAAAAGGTTGGGGACCACTGAATTACATGACCATAGTAACTAATTAGATTACCATAGTAACTAATTAGATTACCACAGAACTAATTAGATTACCATAGTAACTGAACTAAGGGCAGATTACAACCATTGAAATACTTTGTATAGTTGAAGACTTACGGTCATTAGAAAACATCACTGCACATCATAATGGCAGCTACACTTTTCATCTTAAAGATCTAAAAAAATTATTTGGGAATGTCCGGCGGGCCAGATTGAAAAGCTTAACGGGCCGCATTTGCCCAGGTCGGCTTTACGGTGTACCTCTTGCTGGGCCGTTTGCTTGCCTCACAGAATTGCTATCGTGACATCCAGTGGACACATTTAGAAGAGCAGTATCTTTCGTTAAAAAAAAAAAAAGCAGCTCATTTTTATACTCAGCAAACTCATCACGCGGGACGAAAAAAACCTGTTCGCGGGCCTGAACCGGCCCGCGCGCCATACGTTTGACACCCCCGAGTTAGAGTAAGTAGTACAAAAACAGTTTTAAGGGGTTGCTAGAAGATGGTGACAAAGACGAGTCACGTCGCAGACAAACAAAAACAAATGTTTGACACACTTTTTGCCTTCGCTCCACCTGTGTGTGATTAGAAGCAGGCACTTCCCGTCAGGAGGGCCGTGCAGTGCCAAGCAGACTGGGAATCAGAGCCCCCCCCCCGCCCCCCTCCTCCTTGGGGACATCAGCTTCCCAAAATCCCCAGTCAGACAACATGGAGAACAACAAACCAGGTAACACAACTAGCATCCCATAATAGCTTTCGTGATGAATCAATCTGCTCATAAAACCTGAGCTGGCGTGGGAGTGTATCAGCGTGTCCTGATGACAATTAGATGAGGGTTTCACCACAAATCAGGAACAGATCAGAGAGCGGCTCCAATGTCCTCACACAAATCCCTGGGTCACTCTGCTTATTTAGAGCAGCTGACCCCGGGCCACACGTGTCACTCTCCCTGGATAGATCGCCTTTCAACATGGAAAGAACAGGTCAGCAGCCTTTCTGACCACCGGAGGCCGCCAAAACTCAGCAGAAAACATTACTGATCAAATCAGTGCTTTTTGATTGATTGATTGATTGAAACTTTTATTAGTAGATTGCACAGTACAGTACATATTCCGTACAATTGACCACTAAAACTAACACCCGAATAAGTTTTTCAACTTGTTTAAAGGCCTACTGAAAGCCACTACTAGCGACCACGCAGTCTGATAGTTTATATATCAATGATGAAATCTTAACATTGCAACACATGCCAATACGGCCGGGTTAGATTAGTAAAGTGCAATTTTACGTCTCGGTATGATGACGTATGCGCGTGACGTCACGGATTGTAGCGGACATATTGGGACACCATTGTGGCCAGCTATTGAGTCGTCTGTTTTCATCGCAAAATTCCACAGTATTCTGGACATCTGTGTTGGTGAATCTTTTGCAATTTGTTTAATGAACAATAGAGACTGCAAAGAAGAAAGTTGTAGGTGGGAAGCGGTGTATTAGCGGCCGGCTGCAGCAACACAAACACGTAGCGGCTATGTTGTAGCCGGTGTTTCATTGTTTACATTCCCAAACGATGACAGGCAAACTTTACCATTGGCCTATGGAGAATTGGGACAACAGAGACTCTTACCAGGAGGACTTTGAGTTGGATACGCATGCTTGTGGAGATGGGACAACAGAGACTCTTACCAGGAGGACTTTGAGTTGGATACGCGCTACCGTGAGTACGCAGCTGCGGCTTCCAAACATTTGATCGCTTGCCCGTACGTGCGTGCCGCTATGTGCATGTCACGTACGTAACTTTGGGGAAATATATGTGCTGTATGAACTTTGCGGAGGTGAACGGTACTTTGGGCTGTGGGATTGAGTGTGTTGTGCGGGTGTTTGATTTGTATTGGCGGGTTATATGGACGGGAGGGGGGAGGTGTTTGTTATGCGCGATTAATTTGTGGCATATTAAATACAAGCCTGGTTGTGTTGTGGCTAATAGAGTATATATATGTCTTGTGTTTATTTACTGTTTTAGTCATTCCCAGCTGAATATCAGGTCCCACCCGCCTCTCACAGCATCTTCCCTATCTGAATCGCTTCCACTGCCCTCTAGTCCTTCACTCTCACTTTCGTCATCCACGAATCTTTCATCCTCGCTCAGATTAACGGGGAAATCGTCGCTTTCTCAGTCCGAATCGCTCTCGCTGCTGGTGGCCATGATTGTAAACAATGTGCAGATGTGAGGAGCTCCACAACCTGTGACGTCACGCTACTTCCGGTACAGGTAAGGCTTTTTTTATCAGCGACCAAAAGTTGCGAACTTTATCGTCGATGTTCTCTACTAAATCCTTTCAGCCAAAAATATGGCAATATCGCGAAATGATCAAGTATGACACATAGAATGGATCTGCTATCCCCGTTTAAATAAGAAAATCTAATTTAAGTAGGCCTTTAAGTCGGGGTCCACGTTAATCAATTCATGGTAATTCATGGCTGAAGTTGGCATTATGTTCTGTCATTATGGAACCCCTAAAAGGGACATTTAGATCAGTGTTTTCCAACCTTTTCTGAGCCGAGGCCCATTTTTTTCGTTAAAAATCTCTCGAGGCACACCACCAGCAGAAAACAATAAAAAAATTAAAACAGCCGATATTGACAGTAAAAAGTCGTTCTCGCAATTGTTGAATATGAATTCAAAGCATAACCAAGCATGCATCACTATAGCTCTTGTCTCAAAGTAGGTGTACTGTCACCACCTGTCACATCACGCCGTAACTTATTTTGAAGTTTTTGGTGTTTTCCTGAGTGTAGTGTTTTAGTTCTTTTCTTGTGCTCCTATTTTTGGTGGCTTTACCTGTTTTCCTGTTGCAGTTTCATGTCTTCCTTTGAGCGATATTCCCCACACCTGCTATGTTTTCGCAATCAAGACTATTTAATTTGTGCGGACGCTATCCTTCCGTCTGGGGACATTGTTGATTGTCATGCCATGTATGGATGTACTTTGTGGACGCCGTCTGCTCCACACGCTGTAAGTCTTTGCTGTTGTCCAGCATTCCGTTTTTGTTTACTTTGCAGCCTGTTCAGTTGTATTTTTATTTCGCCTTTTGTTTATTTTTGGTTTAAGCGTTAGATACCTTTTTACCTGCACGCTGCCTCCCGCTGTCACCTGCATATTGTGATCATGACAAACATCTACAAAGCAATTAGCTACCTGCTGCCACCTACTGATATTTTGGAGTTTTTTGCTGTTTTCCCGTGTGTAGTGTTTTAGTTCATGTCTTGCGCTCCTATTTTGTTGTTGATTGTGAAGTCAAGTACGGATGTACTTTGTGGACGCCGTCTGCTGCTCCACACGCTGTAAGTCTTTGCTGTCGTCCAGCATTCCGTTTTTGTTTACTTTGCAGCCTGTTCAGTTTTATTTTTATTTTGCATAACCATCCCTAAGCTTCAATGGTTTTCTTAGCGGCACTCGCCTTTTGTTTATTTTTGGTTGAAGCGTTAGATACCTTTTTACCTGCACGCTGCCTCCCGCTGTCGCCTGCACATTGTGATCATGACAAACATCTACAAAGCAATTAGCTACCTGCTGCCACCTACAGATATTTTGGAGTTTTTTGCTGTTTTCCTGTGTGTAGTGTTTTAGTTCATGTCTTGCGCTCCTATTTTGTTGTTGATTGTGGAGTCAAGTACGGATGTACTTTGTGGACGCCGTCTGCTGCTCCACACGCTGTCGTGTGGAGCATTACACTTAGTGTGTGTGTGTGACTATCATTGGTACTTTAACTTAACTTTAACTTTACACATACAAACTGTAGCACACAAAAAAGCACATTTAATTAAAAAAAACGTTATTATGGTCTTACCTTTACTTATAAATGAAGTCCATGCGCCGCTATTGTGCTGGATAATGCACCCCCGCCGTAAAATGCTTTTTTTACGTAAAAATAAATATAAGTTATATCATGCATGAATGGATATATATATATAGTGTTATATTTGGGAGGGTTCTAATCTTTTTATGGCTGTTAAGTAGAGGAATCAATGTTAGCTTTATTTTTCTACTCACATGTAAGCAAATAAGCCACAGCGTCAATTCCGGTCCTTCAACAATCGCTATTTCCTCGCAATCAAAATATATATTCGTATATTATGTAGAGCCTATTTTTCACGCTCTACTGACTAGTGATGCAGCGAAAATTCGGCTGTCAAAAATAGACTTTGCTTTCCGAAACCGAATGTCGTGATGAAGCATCCAAATCTGCTGGCGGGCTGCATCTTCCAAAGCTGACGAAAAAGTCACATTCAGGTCGCGTTGCGTTGAAGTCACATTTGAACAGATCAAATTCCAAACGGATTCAGACAACTGGTATCTAACAACTGTTAGGTACTGTAGAGGTTGCCCTCTAGTGGGTTCTTCGGACCACCACATACTGCCAGGAGAGCCTGGAATTCAGGGTATAGCACTGTTTTATTTTCATCAATGTGGAGAGGCTTTTGCTTTCCAGCAAAATGTCTTTCTCTGTGTTTGTGTCTCTCCCTCTCTCTGGCTCCCACTCCAACTCCAGCCGCGTGTCTCATTCCGGCTGCTGCTAATAAAGGCGACAGGTGATTAGCATACTTGCCAACCCGCCCGATTTTCCAGGGAGACTCCCGAATTTCAATGCCCCTCCCGAAAATCTCCCGGGGCAACCATTCTCCCGAATTTCTCCCGATTTCCAACCGGACAACAATATTAGGGGCGTGCCTTAAAGGCACTGCCTTAAACGTCCTCTACAACCTGTCGTCACGTCCGCTTTTCCTCCATACAAACAGCGTGCCAGCTCAGTCACATAATATATACGGCTTTTACATGCACACAAGTGAATGCAAGGCATACTTGATCGACAGCCATACAGGTCACACTGAGGGTGGCCGTATAAACAACTTTAACACTGTTACAAATATGCGCCACACTGTGAACCCACACCAAACAAGAATGACAAACACATTTCGGGAGAACATCCGCACCGTAACACAACATAAACACAACAGAACAAATACCCAGAACCCCTTGCAGCACTAACGCTTCCGGGACGCTACAATATACACCCCCCCCGCTCCCATCTCCCGAATTCGGAGGTCTCAAGGTTGGCAAGTATGGTGATTAGATAACAAGGACCACCTGGGCCATATACTCACCCGTCGCTGTCTTCGAGGCCGGTCCTGGCACACCCCGTTCCGCGGCAGGCCCGCAGGCCACGCCCACCCCGCAGGTACCAATCGTATATATGTAAACACTGGTATCTGTGTGCCTTTTATAGTATGTGTAGACACATGTTTAAAGTATATATATATATATATATATTAGGGCTGCAACAACTAATCGATTAAATCGATTAAAATCGATTATTAAAATAGTTGCCGATTGATTTAGTCATCGATTCGTTGGATCTATGCTATGCGCATGCGCAGAGTTTAAAAAAAAAAAAATTAATTTAAAAAAAAAAAAAAAAAAAAAAAAAGTTTTTCATTTAAAAAAAAAAAGTTTTTTAAATTTTTTTTTTTAATAAACCTTTATTTATAAACTGCAACATTTACAAACGGCTGAGAAACAATAATCAAAATAAGTATGGTGCCAGTATGCTGTTTTTTTTCAATAAAATACTGGATAGGATAGAAATGTAGTTTGTCTCTTTTATCCGATTATTAATCGATTAATCGGAGTAATAATCGACAGATTAATCGATTATCAAATGAATCGTTAGTTGCAGCCCTAATATATATGTATATATATATATATATATATATATATATATATATATATATATATATATATATATATATATATATATATATATATATATATATATATATATATATATATATATATATATATATATATATATATATATTTTATTTATTTTTTTATTGCTGCTTTTATTTATTTATTAGATGCCTTTTACTGAATATGCACAAGCACTGTTTTTAATAGTTGGTGATAATGCCTTTTATACTGTATTTTAGTTTGTTTTATGTACTGTATGGGATTGTATGTCCACTTGGACGTTGGAGCTTGATGAGGATTAACCTCCTGATGTGGCATGAATCTGATGCGAAAAGATCATATTTGAAGCACTTTGGAGCATTTAGACTGGCAAAAACAATCTGATCTCTGTACAGGGTAAACAGGGCCATTAGGTCATTAAAGGCCTACTGAAATGATTTTTTTAAATTTAAACGGGAATAGCAGATCCATTCTATGTGTCATACTTGATCATTTCGCGATATTGCCATATTTTTGCTGAAAGGATTTAGTAGAGAAAATCGACGATAAAGTTCGCAACTTTTGCTCGCTGATAAAAAAAGCCTTGCCTGTACCGGAAGTAGCGTGACGTCAGAGGAGGTAATATCCTCACAATTTTCCTTTGTTTACAATGGAGCGAGAGAGATTCGGACCGAGAAAGTGACAATTACCCCATTAATTTGAGCGAGGATGAAAGATTCGTGGATGAGGAACGTTACAGTGAAGGACTTGAGAGGCAGTGATGGACGTATCTTTTTTCGCTCTGACCGTAACTTAGGTACAAGCTGGCTCATTGGATTCCACACTCTCTCCTTTTTCTATTGTGGATCACAGATTTGTATTTTAAACCACCTCGGATACTATATCCTCTTGAAAATGAGAGTCGAGCACGCGAAATGGACATTTAAAGTGACTTTTATCTCCAAGACAATACATCAGGGACACACTTAGCTACTGAGATAACGTGATAGCATCGTTCTCAAATGAAGATAGAAACAAAATAAATAAACCCCTGACTGGAAGGATAGACAGAAGATCAACAATACTTTTAAACCATGTACATGTAACTACACGGTTAAAAATGCTCAGCCTGGTAAGGCTTAACAATGCTGTTGCTAACGACGCTAAGGCTAATTTAGCAACTTAGCAACCGGACCTCACAGAACTATGATAAAAACATTAGCGCTCCACCTACGCCAGCCAGCCCTCATCTTCCCATCAACAGCCGTGCTCACCTGCGTTCCAGCGATCAACGGCGCGACGAAGAACTTTATCCGTGGGTTTGGCGGCAAGCATCGGCTAGGCGTCTGCTATCAGGGTACGTAGTCCTTGTTGTGTTGCTGTAAGTATTGTACTTAGCCGCTAAGACACCGATCGATCCCACCTACAACGTTCTTCTTTGCAGCCTCCATTGTTCATTAAACAAATTGCAAAAGATTCACCAACACAGATGTCCACAATACTGTGGAATTTTGTCGAAGAAAACAAGAGGTTTTTGTATCGGGTCCGATGGGGTCCAACCACTTCCGTGGATTTTGTGACGTCACGCGCATAAATCATATCCAAAGGAGTTTTTCAACCGGAAGTGTGGCGGGAATTTTAAAATTGCACTTTATAAGTTAACCCGGCCGTATTGGCATGTGTTGCAATGTTAAGATTTCATCATTGATATATAAACTATCAGACTGCGTGGTCGCTAGTAGTGGCTTTCAGTAGGCCTTTAAACTCCCTGTTTGTACAGCCCAGGTTTATTCTCTTCAACCCTTACTTAGAATACGTCAAAATATAATATTGCATCGTAAAACATTTCGATTCTGTGCTATTCAATCATGGGGCAGGATGCTGAAAGTTATCATCAAAAATCATCAAAGACTGAAGGCGTTTAAAAGGAGGAAACAGATAGAAGAAAAATCAGAAACATTTTCAGAAGAGGTTTCAAAGAGTCGTGATTGGCTCAATAGAGGAGTGACAGGCTATGTAACAAACCCAATTTACCGGGTATCCATCCCGTCCCGCCTTGCCCTGGTGAGGGTTAGAGATTAAAGCAAGAAGCATTGCAACAGGTTAGAACAGGGCTGCAATTTAGTGTGTAGTCATTGTGTTATACTGGGGATGATTCAGGGTTGATTGCACAGTGTGAATACACAGAAGACTGAAATGGATACGGTGGAACCTCAAAAGTCAAACTTGACAAACTGGAAAATATCTGAAGGATTAACTTTGTGTGTCATTATGGCCAGCTGAAGAAGTATACACGATAAAACCCTAGTAGCAGTGGTGGCATCATACACATTATCAATTGTAAAGGTGGTATTCTCAGGCTATTGAATCGATCACAACTGGTCTGTTCAGGCGGACATTTTGCTTCTCATCCAAGCACATTTAATAATCAGTTCATTCTCAAGACAAGCTCTGTCCTATGTCGACCTAGCTCTGTCCTGTCTAGTCCGGAGCATAAACGGATGAAGCCTAATTGGGTGAGAAACGTAACGGCTGTTAAGACAAACTGAACAATAGGGAAGGGTACTTTTCACATTCGAATCAATACGGTACCAATTCCTGGTACCTGGGAATCTTTACCGGTACTTCAAGGTACCAATCTTCTTTACTTTTGTGTATGGTAATAAATGTTAATTGTTTGATAATAAAATCCCATTCAAAATGAGCTGTTCTATCTTGTTTTCTGATCACATTTACAGGGTCTCATTTGCAAGTATTATATAGCAGACTTAGATGGCAGACGTTTGATGGCTGTAGTGTATAGACCAGGGGTCACCAACCTTTTTGAAACCAAGAGCTACTTCTTGGGTAGTGATTAATGCGAAGGGCTACCAGTTTGATACACACTTAAATAAATTGCCAGAAATAGCCAATTTGCTCAATTTACCTTTAACTCTATGTTATTATTAATAATTAACGATATTTACACTTAATTGAACGGTTTAAAAGAGGAGAAAACACGAAAAAAAATGACAATTAAATTTTGAAACATAGTTTATCTTCAATTTCGACTCTTTAAAATTCAAAATTCAACCGAAAAAAAAGAAGAGAAAAACTTTAAAAAATAATTTATGGAACATCATTAGTAATTTTTCCTGATTAAGATTAATTTTAGAATTTTGATGACATGTTTCAAATAGGTTGAAATCCAATCTACACTTTGTTAGAATATATAACAAATTGGACCAAGCTATATTTCTAACAAAGACAAATCATTATTTCTTCTAGATTTTCCAGAACAAAAATTTTAAAAGAAATTCAAAAGACCTTCAAATAAGATTTAAATTTGATTCTACAGATTTTTCTAGATTTGCCAGAATAATTTTTTTTAAATTTTAATCATAATAAGTTTGAAGAAATATTTCACAAATATTCTTCGTCGAAAAAACAGAAGCTAAAATGAAGAATTAAATTAAAATGTATTTATTATTCTTTACAATAAAAAAAATAAATTTACTTGAACATTTTAAATTGTCAGGAAAAAAGAGGAAGGAATTTAAAAAGGTAAAAAGGTATATGTGTTTAAAAATCCTAAAATAATTTTTAAGATTGTATTTTTTCTCTAAAATTATCTTTCTGAAAGTTATAAGAAGCAAAGTAAAAAAAATAATGAATTTATTTAAACAAGTGAAGACCAAGTCTTTAAAATATTTTCTTGGATTTTCAAATTCTATTTGAGTTTTGTCTCTCTTAGAATTAAAAATGTCGGGCAAAGCGAGACCAGCTTGCTAGTAAATAAATAAAATTTAAAAAATAGAGGCAGCTCACTGGTAAGTGCTGCTATTTGATCTATTTTTAAAACAGGCCGGCGGGCTACTCATCTGGTCCTTACGGGCTACCTGGTGCCCGCGGGCACCGCGTTGGTGACCCCTGGTGTAGACTACGGTGTGTTGCCTAGCTAGGAAGTTGTCTTTGCTATGAAGCTAAAAGTGCCAGTCTCGTCTTATGTTACACCCTAAAAAGGGTTCATACAGAAATTACACACTTTCTGTTTGATTGTAATACACATCTTAGTTGTAGTTGTCATTACTAAATTTGATTGTAACACACATCTTAGTTGTAGTTGTCATTACTAAATTTAGGTGTCGAAATCTACTTGCAAAATCAGTAGAATGTACAGTATATGGCAAAGCCACGGTAAATTAGCAACAAGCTAGCGCATTTTGGAAAAGTAAAGTGAATTATATTTATATAGCGCTTTTTTCTCTCAAGACTCAAAGCTCTTTACACAGCCAAACCCATTATCCACATCTTTAAGCTACACTTACTAGAAGCTGCACTTAAATGTAGAATATATGTGTAATATATTTATATTATTCACATGTGAATAATGCTGTATAGCAGGGGTCACCAACCTTTTTGAAACCAAGAGCTACTTCTTGGGTAGTGATTAATGCGAAGGGCTACCAGTTTGATACACACTTAAATAAATTGCCAGAAATAGCCAATTTGCTCAATTTACCTTTAACTCTATGTTATTATTAATAATTAATGATATTTATCTTTGTGGAAACACTGATCATCTTAATGATTTCTCACAATAAATATATATAGAAACAGATAAATATCAATATGCAACACTTTATTTTTATATTTTCTCTAAGTGCACATTTTTCAAATTGAACATTTTCAAATGATCACTTCTAAGACAGTCTTGTGGAATCACAATATCCCATTTTAACTGGCTAGCCACTAACATTTTTATAAAAGAGGAGAAAACACGAAGAAAATGACAATTACATTTTGAAACATAGTTTATCTTCAATTTCGACTCTTTAAAATTCAAAATTCAACCGAAAAAAAGAAGAGAAAAACTAGCTAATTCGAATCTTTTTGAAAAAATTAAAAAAATAATTTATGGAACATCATTAGTAATTTTTCCTGATTAAGATTAATTTTAGAATTTTGATGACATGTTTTAAATAGGTTAAAATTCAATCTACACTTTGTTAGAATATATAACAAATTGGACCAAGCTATATTTCTAACAAAGACAAATCATTATTTCTTCTAGATTGTCCAGAACAAATATTTTTAAAGAAATTCAAAAGACTTTGAAATAAGATTAAAATTTGATTCTACACATTTTCTAGATTTGCCAGAATAATTTTTTTGAATTTTAATCATAATAAGTTTGAAGAAATATTTCACAAATATTCTTTGTCGAAAAAACAGAAGCTAAAATGAAGAATTAAATTAAAATGTATTTATTATTCTTTACAATAAAAAAATAAATTTACTTGAACATTGATTTAAATTGTCAGGAAAAAAGAGGAAGTACTTTAAAAGGTAAAAAGGTATATGTGTTTAAATATCCTAAAATAATTTTTAAGGTTGCATTTTTTCTCTAAAATTGTCTTTCTGAAAGTTATAAGAAGCAAAGTAAAAAAATAAATGAATTTATTTAAACAAGTGAAGACCAAGTCTTTAAAATATTTTCAAATTCTATTTGAGTTTTGTCTCTCTTAGAATTAAAAATGTCGGGCAAAGCGAGACCAGCTTGCTAGTAAATAAATACAATTTAAAAAATAGAGGCAGCTCACTGGTAAGTGCTGCTATTTGAGCTATTTTTAGAACAGGCCAGCGGGCTACTCATCTGGTCCTTACGGGCTACCTGGTGCCCGCGGGCACCGCGTTGGTGACCCCTGCTGTATAGTATTTATTGTCTATTGGGAGCGAACTGTGGTGCTGAATTTCCCCCAGGGATCAATAAAGTACTTTCTATTCTATTCTATTCTATTCTATTCTATTCTATTATACCAGTGTGGGTGGCACTGAGAGTAAATTGGTAAAGTGTATTGCTGAAGGACACAACGGCAGTGACTAGGATGGTGGAAACGGGAATTGAACCTGGAACCCTCAAGTTGCTGGCACAGCCTTACTTTACATTCAAGTGCCTTCTATCAGACATACTTTCTTTGTTACCTGGAGGCAGTTTGGCTGAGTGCGGTCTGAGTGACCGTTTCCCCGAACAAATGTTCGAGCCTGTGTTTAGTCTGCAACCGTGACGTCGCGGGCAACAAACATATCAAAATATGGCACCGTTTGATTTTACGTGAATCGATACCCGGTAGTACAGACGTAATTCGGTACCCATGCCTACTGAACAGTCCATTTGTGAACGATTGAATGTCTTGAGAGTACAATGTAGTACAAGAATGTCAACAAGTGACATAGGTGAGGATATCTTCATTGCCATTCAGTATTGCATTATGCCTTAGTCTTTAGTCTAAAAGTGGTTGACTTCTTTTTATACAAAAGCCAGTGAAGTTGGCACGTTGTGTTAATCGTAAATAAAACCAGAATACAATGATTTGCAAATCCTTTTCAACTTTTTTTCAATTGAATAGACTGCAAAGACAAGATATTTAATGTTCGAACTGAGAAACTTCTTTATTTGTATGCAAATAATCATTAACTTAGAATTGAATGGCAGCAACACATTGCAAAAACGTTGTCACAGGGGCATTTTTACCACTGTGTTACATGGCCTTTCCTTTAAAACAACACTCAGTAAAGGTTTGGGAACTGAGGAGACACATTTTTGAAGCTTCTCAGGTGGAATTCTTTCCCATTCTTGCTTGATGTACAGCTTAAGTTGTTCAACAGTCCGGGGGTCTCCCTTCTGCTATTTTAGGCTTCATATTGCACCACATATTTTCAATGGGAGACAGGTCTGGACTACAGGCAGGCCAGTGTAGTACCCGCACTCTTTTACTATGAAGCCACGCTGTTGTAACACGTGGCTTGCTGAAATAAGCAGGGGCGTCCATGAAAAAGACGTTGCTTGGATGGCAACATATGTTGCTCCAAAACCTGTATGTACCTTTCAGCATTAATGGTGCCTTCACAGATGTGTAAGTTACCCATGTCTTGGGCACTAATACACCCCCATACCATCACACATGCTGGCTTTTCAACTTTGCGCCTATAACAATCCGGATGGTTCTTTTCCTCTTTGTTTCCGGAGGACACGACGTCCACAGTTTCCAAAAACAATTTGAAATGTGGACTCGTCAGACCACAGAACACTTTTCCACTTTGCATCAGTCCATCTTAGATGAGCTCGGACCCAGCGAAACCGGCGCCGTTTCTGGGTGTTGTTGATAAACGGCTTTGGCTTTGCATAGTAGAGTTTTAACTTGCACTTACAGATGTAGCGACCAACTGTAGTTACTGACAGTGGTTTTCTGAAGTGCTCCTGAGCTCATGTGGTGATATCCTTTACACACTGATGTGGCTTTTTGATGCAGTACCGCCTGAGGGATCGAAGGTCACGGGGATTCAATGTTACGTGCAGTGATTTCTCCAGATTCTCTGAACCTTTTGGTGATATTACGGAGCGTAGATGGTGAAATGCCTAAATTCCTTGCAATAGCTGGTTGAGAAATGTTGTTCTTAAACTGTTTGACAATTTGCTCTCGCATTTGTTGACAAAGTGGTGACTTTTATACCCAATCATGGCACCCACCTGTTCCCAATCAGCCTGTTCAGCTGTGGGATGTTCCAAATAAGTCTTTGATGAGCATTCCTCAACTTTATCAGTCTTTTTTTGCACCTCGTGCCAGCTTTTTTGAAACATGCTGCAGGCAACACATTCCAAATGAGCTAATATTTGCAAAAAATAACGACGTTTTCCAGTTCGAACGTCACGTATCTTGTCTTTGCAGTCTATTCAATTGAATATAAGTTGAAAAGGATTTGCAAATCATTGTATTCTGTTTTTATTTACCATTTACACGACGTGACAACTTCACCGGTTTTGGGGTTTGTATTTGTATGAAACAAAAAATGTCCCAAAAGTCACTAAAAACATGACCTGTACACTCGTTACACGTATTAAATGTTTTAAAGATTTCCTATGAGATAAATAGTTACAAACAATTCAAACCAGGAGGTTGGAACAGACTTTAGAGACTCCATTGCATAATATTGCAACAAGAGGCTGCAGAAAGTCTTTGTTTGAGCTTTTTGCTACCAGTTTCATTAAATGAGTTGAGGAAAAGATCCACATTACCTGGCACTGCTACTCTTGCTCTCATGCAAACTCCACCCAAGAGTTATCCACTGTGCCACTAATAGAATATGATGTGTGACTTGCATCGAACATTTTGGACCGGGGAATCACAAACCGGAAGGCGGCAGTCATGTCCGTTTAGAACCTGGATGTTTTCTGTGTATATAAGTAGGATTTACGAGCCCTCGGAGAAGAATAACTTGCTTTCTCTCCCTAACGCACACACATACGTGTATGCACACACACGCACACTTCCCTCGGTGGTCCGTTTACTGCTGTATTCTGAGGGTGCAGATGTGTGACAGTTTGTGGGTGTTGTTGGTCTTTTTTTTTTTTTTTTTTAACACAGTACACCCCCTGAATGTGAGTTTTATGTGGAATGCTTAGTGTTCCATGCCTTCACACTGGTTAATACTACCTTGCTGGGAGGGATGGAATTGTACTTACAGGAGATCCTGCAACAGAGAGAGAAAACAGGGATTAGCGACATGCATTGTGTTTTGTTTTTTTTTTCCTGCAATCATGAACTGTACCAAGAACATTAGATCTGCTGCCAGAGGAGTTTGTGGTGAAGATGTTATGACAAACAGACTTCTGGATAATTTGTTATGTTTTGAATTGGGATCTGAAGTCACATATGGACATTGACGGAAGACAATGCTTTAAAGTCTATGTTTTGGTTTTTTTGGTTTAAAAAAAAAAAGGATCTGCTTCTGTAAATGTATTATTTGACCAGCAAATGTTTAATATAATAACACGAATGAATGCCTTTTTTAAATAAAAACAATATAAATTGGTAAAAAGATAACATTTTAAAATGAGATTAAAGGCCTACTGAAACCTACTACTACCGACCACGCAGTCTGATAGTTTATATATCAATGATGAAATCTTAACATTGCAACACATGCCAATACGGCCGGGTTAACTTATAAAGTGACTTTTAAAACTTCCCGGGAAATATCCGGCTGAAACGTCGCGGTATGATGACGTATGCGCGTGACGAAGTCCGAGTAACGGAAGTTATGGTACCCGTAGAATCCTATACAAAAAGCTCTGTTTTCATTTCATAATTCCACAGTATTCTGGACATCTTTTGCAATTTGTTTAATGAACAATGAAGGCTGCAAAGAAGACAGTTGTAGGTGGGATCGGTGTATTAGCAGCGGACTACAGCAACACAACCAGGAGGACTTTGTTGGAGCGCTAGCCGCGCTAGCCGCCGACCTCACCTTTACTTCCTACGTCTCCGGGCCGCCAAACGCATCGGGTGAAGTCCTTCGTCCTTCTGCCGATCGCTGGAACGCAGGTGAGCACGGGTGTTGATGAGTAGATGAGGGCTGGCTGGCGTAGGTGGAGAGCTAATGTTTTTAGCATAGCTCTGTGAGGTCCCGTTGCTAAGTTAGCTTCAATGGCGTCGTTAGCACAGCATTGTTAACCTTCGCCAGCCTGGAAAGCATTAACCGTGTATTTACATGTCCACGGTTTAATAGTATTGTTGATTTTCTATCTATCCTTCCAGTCAGGGCTTTATTTTTTTGTTTCTATATGCAGTTAAAGCACGATGCTATCACGTTAGCTCGTAGCTTAAGCATTTCGCCGATGTATTGTCGTGGAGATAAAAGGCACTGAATGTCCATTTCGCGTTCTCGACTCTCATTTTCAAGAGGATATAGTATCCCAGGTGGTTTAAAATACAAATCCGTGATCCACAATAAAAAAAGGAGAGTGTGGAATCCAATGAGCCAGCTTGTACCTAAGTTACGGTCAGAGTGAAAAAAGATACGTCCATCACTGCCTCTCAAGTCATTCACTGTAACGTTCCTCATCTACGAATCTTTCATCCTCGCTCAAATTAATGGGGTAATCATCACTTTCTCGGTCCGAATCTCTCTCGCTCCATTGTAAACAACGGGGAATTGTGAGGAATACTAGCTCCTGTGACGTCACGCTACTTCCGCTACAGGCAAGGCTTTTTTTTTTATCAGCGAGCAAAAGTTGCGAACTTTATCATCGATTTTCTCTACTAAATCCTTTCAGCAAAAATATGGCAATATCGCGAAATGATCAAGTATGACACATAGAATGGATCTGCTATTCCCGTTTAAATAAAAAAAAATCATTTCAGTAGGCCTTTAATCACACATTTGTATATTCAAGGTCTTTGCAGGTTTCAACAAGTCAAATTTAAGACTTTTTAAGACTTTTTTTTAAGACTATAATGAATGCAATTTAAGACCCATTTCACATCGATGCAGGCAAAAACAAGTACAAAAGACTTTAAGGAAAATTGGAGGCCCGGAATTACTTGCAAAGAATATGAATTTATTCACAGCTCTTTCACATTGGAATACAAAACGCTTAACCTAACTAAAACTACTACCGTAATTTCCGGACTATAAGCCGCACCTGACTATAAGCCGCACCAGCTAAATTTAGGGGAAAATACAGATTGCTCCATATATAAGCCGCACCCGACTATAAGCCGCAGGGTTTTGATGTGTAATTAGCGTAGTATATAGGGGTTCCTGCTACCACGGAGGGGATTGTCGGGACAGAGATGACTGTTTGGGAACGCAAAGCGTCCCATTTATTAACTATAAATCTTTCAATCATTCAATAAAAACTTTCACATCTTTGACATGGCGAACAGCATTCGTGCAGAGTACAAATAATACAACGATGCAAAGTAATACTTGTCTCCCTTACTGTTCATCATTGTCATAGACTTTGTCATGAAGAAGTCTGTCGTCGGAGCAAACCTCGGCATTAAGTGGGGAAGGGGCAGACTTGCAGATCTGGACTTTGCGGACGACTTGGCTCTGCTTAGCCATTCCTACGCTGCACTCCAAAAATTGACTAACAATCTGCATGAGCCAGGGGAAAAAGTCGGCCTACGTATAAGCCAAGAGAAGACCAAGGCCATGACCGTTGCACAAGACCAAAACGTTCCACTGCTCACCGTAGGCGAACAAGGCATAGAGTACGTTGAGAACTTCACGTATCTTGGAAGCAACATCTCAAACACTGGAGACGCAGAAAAGGATGTACAGACCAGAATCGGAAAAGCTGCAGGAGTATTCCAACGCCTCCGGAATATCTGGTCATCAAAATCTATCAGTACGTCCACCAAGCTGCGCCTCTATATGTCAGTGGTCATCCCTACAGTGACCTATGCCTGTGAGACATGGATGAAGACATCAACCATTACAAACAAGCTGAATGTCTTCCACCGACGGTGCCTCAGATACATCTTGAGGATCTCATGGAGAGACCACATCACCAATGAAGAGGTGATGAGAAGGGCAGGGGTAGCACCATTGTCTGATATAGTCTCTGATATGAGAAGGAGAATGGCTGGACACGTACTCCGACTGCCAAAAGAGAGACCGGCAAGTGTGGCAATGGACTGGGTGCCAGAAGGGGGAAAGAGGAAGAGAGGACGGCCAAAGAAGACGTGGAGACAAACAGCCAAGGAAGACCTGAGAGAGATGGGAGTCAGCTGGTATGGAGCAAGAAGGGTCGCCAGTGACCGGAACGAATGGAGGGGACTCGTCGCCCAATGTTGCAACAGGAATGGGAGGAACTAAGTCTAAGTAAGTAAAGCAAAGTAATACAAAGTGCTCGCCTGTACGTTATCAAAATAAGCAGCCTACCGGTATATGAAAAGTCAGTCTTTAATCATTGTGTCATCGTCTTCCTCCTGCGTACTAAAACCACCGAAATCCTCTTCGTCGGTGTCGGCGAAGAACAGGCCGCAAATAAGCCGCACCCTTGTATAAGCCGCAGGGACCAGAACGAGGGGGAAAAGTAGCGGCTTATAGTCCGGAAATTACGGTAACTACTCTGTCAAAATGTTTTTAGTTCGACTTCGGTAAGCTATGAAGCAGCGCCGCTTGATGGATTGTCGGCCCATTAAACATATGCAAGTACTATTATGGTGCGTGTAGAAGGACCGCAAAGTGGCACCTAATAGCAGACATACTGTATGTAGAGGCGGTATGGCGTAGTGGGTAGAGCGGCCGTGCTAGAAACCTGAGGGTTGCAGGTTCGCTCCCCGCCTCTTGACATCCAAATCGCTTCCGTTGTGTCCTTGGGCAGGACACTTCACTGAATGAATGATAGGTGGTGGTCGGAGGGGCCCTCGGCGCAAACTGGCAGCCTCGCTTCCGTCAGTCTACCCCAGGGCAGCTGTGGCTACAAATGTAGCTTACCACCACCAGGTGTGAATGAATGATGGGTTCCCACTTCTCTGTGAGCGCTTTGAGTATCAAATAATAGAAAAGCGCGATATAAAATCGAATCCATTATTATTATAATTATTATATTATCTGGCATTTTGTTTTGCAATATTATGCAAAACCAACTTTTCTTACCTTCTGGTACCTGCTGATCTGTATTTGGGATCTGCATAAGTCCTGAAAATGTGCGCGCGTCCGCCATTGTAGTCCGTGCCGACACCGTAGTCATAAGCTTCTTCTTTTTCTCTACCTTCTTATGTGGCATTCATCTTCCGCGGTTGCCATTTCTAATATAAAGTAGTGTAAAGTTCTTACTTATATCTGTCAGTAAACTCGCCATGAAAGCGCTAAAACATACCGGTTGTAGTGAGTTTACATTATTCACCCAAGGTACTTTAGTTATTAGAGAGTTTCGGGTCGGAGGGTTTTTCACGGGACACATTTCCGGCGTTGTTGTTGCACTAGTGAGCCACGGAGGAGGAGATGCTGCTCCGTTATTGATTGAAGTAGAGTCTGAATGTCATTTAAACACTCCCGTCCTTGGTAAGACCGCCCACAAAACGGCGCATCCTGAAGAGACTGTCACGGCCAGGGTGCATTGGAATGTCAGTAAACTCGCCATGAAAGCGCTAAAACATACCGGTGTAGTGAGTTTACATTATTCACCCAAGGTACTTTAGTTATTAGAGAGTTCCGGGTCGGACGGTTTTTCACGGGACACATTTCCGGCGTTGTTGTTGCACTAGTGAGCCACGGAGGAGGAGATGCTGCTCCGTTATTGATTGAAGTAGAGTCTGAATGTCATTAAAACACTCCCGTCCTTGGTAAGACCGCCCACAAAACGGCGCATCCTGAAGAGACTGTCACGGCCAGGGCGCATTGGAATGCGCCCTCATTCTTGCGCTCTCTGGTTCTCGACTCCTCGCTTGCCCCCGGACTACGACGACTCTCTCCTGCCTCTCGACCCCACTTCCGCCCCTGGAGAACTCTGCCTGCCTAGCCCTTGTCGGACAGCACCGCTCCTCCCAACACGCACCTCCAACATTTACGGTAAAACGCTCCAGTTAAATACTACACATAGTCTTACACCATACACACTCTTGGATTTTGTCACACTCCATTTCCTTAGTTCGTATATTTAGTATTGTTTGATTATTATATATATTTGGACTATATACAATACCGTTCAAAAGTTTGGGGTCACATTGAAATGTCCTTATTTTTGAAGGAAAAGCACTGTACTTTTCAGTGAAGATAACTTTAAACTAGTCTTAACTTGAAAGAAATACACTCTATACATTGCTAATGTGATAAATGACTATTCTAGCTGCAAATGTCTGGTTTTTGGTGCAATATCTACATAGGTGTATAGAGGCCCATTTCCAGCAACTATCACTCCAGTGTTCTAATGGTACAATGTGTTTGCTCATTGGCTCGGAAGGCTAATTGATGATTAGAAAACCCTTGTGCAATCATGTTCACACGTCTGAAAACAGTTTAGCTCGTTACAGAAGCTACAAAACCTGACCTTCCTTTGAGCAGATTGAGTTTCTGGAGCATCACATTTATGGGGTCAATTAAACGCTCAAAATGGCCAGAAAAAGAGAACTTTCATCTGAAACTCGACAGTCTATTCTTGTTCTTAGAAATGAAGGCTATTCCACAAAATTGTTTGGGTGACCCCAAACTTTTGAACGGTAGTGTATATAATGAATTATTGAACATTACTGCCCTCTGGTGTCAGTTGCCGTCACCTCCCCTCCTACAACCACAACAGAGATGCTCAGAAAGCTACTTGAAGATGATCTGTAAAACATCATCTATGCAACACTTTCACCAAAGAACCAACATTACATGTTATGTAGACCACAAGATAGTGTTTTAAATTTAGAAAAAAATCATAATATGACCCCTTTAATGCGCCTTATAATCCGGTGCGCCTTTTGTATGAAAAATAAACCTGACTAGACCCGCTCATCGGCAGTGCGCCTTATAATCCGGTGCACCCTATGGTCTGAAAATACATAAAAGTGGGCGACTTGTGGTGATTGGTTCCTATTCAAATACTCGGCTGATGGGGTTCAAATCTTTCAGTTCTGGTTAAGTGAAGAGAAGAAGCTGTTTAGTCACACAATGAATGAAAAAGAAGAGCACAACAAGGTTGTCAAAGGGAGAAGAAGTTGGAGGTGTGTGTGTTTATGAGGCATGGAGACCAAGTCAATTATGTGTGGTTGTGTCTAGACGCTGTGACAAGGACCTCCTGCGCCAGACGGTAAACAAACACGCCGGCAACCTTAACCTTAAACTTGGCGCTAATGGGAGAGACAGGAACTGGAGAGCGGCAGATAGGAATGAGGTCGAGGTTAACAGGGATTAGGAAAATAGCACAAAAAGTCGTATCATTTATTTTTCCAAATTATGTTCATGTATGTCCTTTATTCTCATAATTACAGAGCCCACTTTAGATCTTATTTCAAACAAAAGGTGTGACGATGAGTAACATGATCTTTTTCTTTATTTCTGTGATTCTCATTATTGTATTTTACTGACGTCACGTCCAAAAAATTAAAATAAAAAAAGAGTACTAATGATAGTCTCACACACACACTAGGTGTGGTGAAATTAACCTCTGCATTTGACCCATCTCCTTGTTCACTCCCTGGGAGGTGAGGGGAGCAGTGAGCAGCAGCGGCGCACTGCAAAAACCGAAATCTAAGTAAGATGAAATATCTCAGATAAGGGTGATATTTGCTTATTTTCTGTCTGATAAGATAATTCTTCTCACAAAGAAGATTTTATGTTAGAGTGTTTTACTTGTTTTAAGGGTTTTGGTCCTAAATGATCTCAGTAAGATATTACAGCTTGTTGCTGAGATTTGATGTCCTATATTGAGTAAAACATGCTTGAAACTAGAATATCAACTGTTGCAAAGCTGTGTCATCAACACTCACAAGTATAAAACTACTTTTTTAAAGTCATCCTTTTTTATTTCAAGCATGAACAAAAAAATCACGACTTTGACACAATTGTGTCTCATAGTTAAAACAGATGACAGCCAAATGGACTTTGCTGTTTTATTTTCAATGAAACAGTAGAAAATACGTACTCATATAGTAGTACAGTTGGCACAGTACAGTAAACTGACGGTTAATATTTAAACATTTAACATGTGACATTTCAAACTATTTTGAACAGAAATAGTTCATGCACATTCAGATAAATTATTCAAAATTACAATTAGAGATGTCCGATGCGTTAAAATGTAATATCGGAAATTATCGGTATCGTTTTTTTAATGATCGGTATCGTTTTTTTTTTTTTTTAATTTTATTTATTTATTTTTTTTAATTAAATCAACATAAAAAACACAAGATACACTTACAATTAGTGCACCAACCCAAAAAACCTCCCTCCACTCATTCACACAAAAGGGTTGTTTCTTTCTGTTATTAATATTCTGGTTCCTACATTACATATCAATATATATCAATACAGTCTGCAAGGGATACAGTCCGTAAGCACACATGATTGTGCGTGCTGCTGCTCCACTAATAGTACTAAACTTTAACAGTTAATTTTACTCATTTTCATTCAATACTAGTTTCTATGTAACTGTTTTTATATTGTTGTACTTTCTTTTTTATTCAAGAAAATGTTTTGAATTTATTTATCTTATTTTACTAATTTTTAAAAAAAGTACCTTATCTTCACCATACCTGGTTGTCCAAATTAGGCATAATAATGTGTTAATTCCACGACTGCATATATCGGTTGATATCGGTATCGGTTGATATCGGTATCGGTAATTAAAGAGTTAGACAATATCGGAATATCGGATATCGGCAAAAAGCCATTATCGGACATCCCTAATTACAATTAAAAATGTTTTGGCTGGGGGCCGGGCTGTGTATATATATATATATATATATATATATATATATATATATATATATATATATATATATATATATATATATATATATATATATATATATATATATATATATATATATATACACACACATACATTGATTGTCCAGGATTGTTTTGCTGATTGGACAGAATCAACACAAAAATTACAGACAAAACACCACTCAACCAATGGAGAAATACAGCAGCAGTAATCAAATGGTTTAGCAACATCCAAGACAAACAACAGCACAACTTTATCTCCTTCGATGTCGAAGAATTTTACCCTTCCATCACGCAAGACCTACTGACCAAAGCACTAGACTTTGCCTCGGACTACGACTCAATCACAGGCAACGAAAGAAACATCATCATCCACGTAAAGAACTCCATACTCTTCCGCAACGGTACACCATGGCAAAAAAAAGAACAATTCAACATTCGACGTCACTATTGGGAGTTTTGACGGAGCAGAAACGTGCGAACTTGTTGGGAGTTTCCTCCTCTCCCAGCTCGCTAGCCTCAACCTGAACCTTGGTATTTACCGTGATGACGGACTGGCAGTGTGTCGCGCCTCGCCAAGGAGCAGCGAGAATACCAAGAAGCGTATATGCCAAATCTTCAAAGAGAACGGTCTACGGATCACGATTGAAGCCAACAAGCAAACCGTCAACTTCCTCGACGTCACTTTCAACCTGAGGAATAACAGCTACCAACCATTCACGAAACCCAACACAACACTCCAATACGTGCACCATGACAGCAACCACCCACCCACCACCACGAAAAGAATACCTACCGGAATTAATAAAAGACTATCGATGCTGTCATCTAGCAAAGCTGAATTCGATAAAGCAACCCCCCCGTACCAAAAAGCACTTGATGAATGCGGATACAACTTCACCCTCACCTACGAACCCACGCCAGGAAACCAACCAAAAAGGGGCAGAAAACGAAACAACATTATCTGGTACAACCCCCCATACAGCAAAAACGTCTCAACTAATATTGGCCACAAATTCCTCACCCTGATCGACAAACACTTCCCCAAAGGCAACACCTTAAGAAAAGTATTCAACAAGAACAACATTAAATTGAGCTACAGCTGCATGAACAACATGCGACAAATCATTTCAAACCACAATAAAGCAATTGAAAAGGAGCAGCCCACCACCAGGCAGAACGACTCCAAAACCGACAAAGGCTGTAACTGCCGCAAGAAACCTGATTGCCCTCTCAACGGGGGGTGCTTACAACCATCAGTCGTTTACCAAGCAAAGGTAACACGCAAGGACATTAACACATCCGACACATATGTAGGATTAACTGAGGGAGAATTCAAAACCAGATGGAACAACCACAAGGCTTCTTTCAGATGCAAAAGACTCCGGAACACTACAGAACTCAGCAAACACATTTGGAATCTCAAAGACAATAATGTTGAATATTCAATAACACGGCAAATTATTGCATCCAGCACACCTTACAACAGTGGTAACAAAAGATGCAACCTGTGCTTAAAAGAGAAACTGTTTATCATATACCGTCCAGACTTGTCATCCCTCAACAAGCGCAGCGAAATTGTATCAGCATGCCGTCACAGAAGGAAACACCTCCTAGGTAACACATGAGTCAATCACCACGCCCCCACGCCTGCCTGTACCCACCCGCTCTGTGCCCTATATAAACCATGGTATGTGAATGCTTCCATTAAAATATCCTGAGGATTGAGGAAAACCCCTCATGAAACAGGCCTGTAGAGATGAAATAGTCTTGTGATTATTTCCCACACATACATAATACGCTCTACCACGGTATCGAGCACTATTTTTTGGATAATCTAATTAAGACATATATATATATATATATATATATATATATATATATATATATATATATATATATATATATATATATATATATATATTTATATATATATATATATATATATATATATATATATATATATATATATATATATATATATATATATATATATATATATATATATACACACACACATATATAAGGGAATAAGCGGTAGAAAATGGATGGATGGATATATATATATATATATATATATATATATACACACACATATATATATATATATATATATATATATATATATATATATATATATATATATATATATATATATATATATACATATATATATATTCCTTGCACACTAATTGACTGAAAGAGCACGCACTTGGCGCAATAATGTCATGTTATCGATGGAAAAATGCATTTTTAGACCATATGATTTGCCTGAGCGGCTAGGAGACCCCGAGAGTAACAAGCGCTTACCTTGTTGCCTTTCCATTAAGAACAATAAACTAGTTTTTAGTATAAGTTTGCTGGTTTCAAGAAATGTAATGCCGAGCGCATATCATTATGTCAAGATAATGGCACTAGCATTTACTTCATTTAAGAATATTTTTCAACATATTGAGGAATTAGGTCTCATATTTTTTTTTCTACCAAGAAAAGTGCACTTGTTATTAGTGAGAATATACTTATTTTAAGGTATTTTGGGGTTCATTGAGGTTAGCTAATTTGACTTGTTTTGGAAAGTCTTGACAAGCCAAATTTTCTTGTTCTATTGGCACAAAATGTTGCTTAGTTCAAATAAAATACAACACATTTTTGTATTTTTTTTCCTTGTTTTTGAACACGGACTTTTTGCAGTGTGCCCGCGCCCGCAAATCCAACCCTTGATTTGAGTGCCAAGCAGGGAGGTAATGGGTCCCATTTTTATAGTCTTTGGTATGACTCGGCCGGGGTTTGAACTCACGACCTACCGATCTCAGAGCGGACACTCTCGCCCATTAAACATACGTGGTGGTCAAGCTAGCTCTGTTCTCAATGGGTACTTGGTGTCCTGGGCATGACGTTAAAGTGCATCCGGCAGTGGAGGCTCCTCTATGGGGTCTTGGGGCACTAGGAGGTTAACCCCTTTACTACTGTCACCCCAGGTGGCCCTTGGCAAAGGCCTAGTACCTGACTGCCCCCTAGCCAGGGATACGGCGAAGACCTCAACGGCGGAGCAGGCGGAAGACGGTAAATTTAAGAACTACCACAAACGGCTGCGATTGCAGAAGAAGGCTGCAGCAGAAAAGGGTCCCCCAGTCGTCTTGGACTCCATGCCACTGGACCCTGACCCGATTCTGTCAAGGATCGCGTGGTGACTGTCTGTGCACCAGTGGAAGAAGTGTCAAAAGATGGAGCTAACTGTTTTAATGACATTCACACTTTACTTCAATCAACGACGGAGCAAAACCGTGAAAAACCGTCCGACCGGAACTCTCTAATAACTAAAGTTCCTTGGGTGAATAATGTGAACTCACTACACCGGTATGTTTTAGCGCTTTCATGGCGAGTTTACTGACAGATATAAGTAAGAACTTTACACTGTTTTATATTAAAAATGGCAACAGCGGATGATGAATGTCCCAATTTTCAGGACTTATGCAGATCCCAAATACACATCAGCAGGTTCCAGAAGGTAAGAAAAGTTGCTTTTGCATAACAATGCGAAACAAAACGGCAGATAATATGTCTTACCTTATACACACAGCATAATAATACTCATATGTTGAAGCACAGTACAATCCATTATTGGCTTCATAGCTTACCAAAGTCATGCTAAAACATTTTGATAGATTTTTTAACGCCGTGTGTAACGTTCTATATTTTCAATTGGACATATAAAATGTTGGTGTTGTTTACTTGAGTCATATTGCAGTCTACATGTATCTCTTATGTGTGACTACCATCTGCTGGTCACACTTATCATTACACCATGTACCATATAAGATTGCTTCGAGGTCGGTAAGCACAACCAGAATTATTCCGTACTGTCGATTTTTGAGAAAATGAAAGGATTTTAAGTGCGCCTTATATATATATATATATATATATATATATATATATATATATATATATATATATATATATATATATATATATACATTTTTATATTCATTTATTTTTTTCAATTTCTCTTTTTTTTCCGTTATATTATGTTTTATATCTTAATTTCTTTGTCATCTTAATAAATATCTATCTTTCATTTCTTATGCTAGTTGACAATAATAAAAGGCATTTCTTTTATTTTTTATATTCATTTATTTTTCCAATTTCTCTTTTTTTTTACGTTATATTATGTTTTATATCTTAATTTCTTTGATTTCTTTGTCATCTTAAATATCTATCTTTCATTTCTTATGCTAGTTGACAATAATAAAAGGCATTTCTTGTATTTTTTGTATTCATTTATTTTTTCAATTTCTCTTTTTTTTCCGTTATATTATGTTTTATATCTTCATTTCTTTTATTTCTTTGTCATCTTAAATATCTATCATTCATTTCGTATGCTAGTTGACAATAATAAAAGGCATTTCTTTTATTTTTTATATTCATTTATTTTTTCAATTTCTCTTTTTTTTCCGTTATATTGTGTTTTATATATTAATTTCTTTGTCATCTTAACAAATATCTATCTTTCATTTCTTATGCTAGTTGACAATAATAAAAGGCATTTCTTATATTCATTTATTTTTTCAATTTCTCTTTTTTTTCCGTTATATTATGTTTTATATCTTAATTTCTTTGTCATCTTAATAAATATCTATCTTTCATTTCTTATGCTAGTTGACAATAATAAAAGGCATTTCTTTTATATTTTATAATCATTTATTTTTTCAATTCCTCTTTATTTTCCCGTTATATTATGTTTTATATCTTCATTTCTTTTATTTCTTTGTCATCTTAATAAATATCTATCTTTCATTTCTTATGCTACTTGACAATAATAAAAGGCATTTCTTTTATTTTTTATATTCATTTAGTTTTTCAATTTCTCTTTTTTTCCCCGTTATATTATGTTTTATATCTTCATTTCTTTTATTTCTTTGTCATCTTAATAAATATCTATCTTTCATTTCTTATGCTACTTGACAATAATAAAAGGCATTTCTTTTATTTTTTATATTCATTTATTTTTTCAATTTCTCTTTTTTTCCCGTTATATTATGTTTTATATCTTCATTTCTTTTATTTCTTTGTCATCTTAATAAATATCTATCTTTCATTTCTTATGCTAGTTGACAATAATAAAAGGCATTTCTTGTATTTTTATATTCATTTATTTTTTTCAATTTCTCTTTTTTTTCCGTTATATTATGTTTTATATCTTCATTTCTTTTATTTCTCTGTCATCTTAAATATCAATCTTTCATTTCTTATGCTAATTGACAATAATAAAAGGCATTTCTTTTATTTTTTATATTCATTTATTTTTTCAATTTCTCTTTTTTTCTCCGTTACATTATGTTTTACATCTTCATTTCTTTTATTTCTTTGTCATCTTAATAAATATCTATCTTTCATTTCTTATGCTAGTTGACAATAATAAAAGGCATTTCTTGTATTTTTTATATTCATTTATTTTTTCAATTTCTCTTTTTTCCCCGTTATATTATGTTTTATATCTTAATTTATTTTATTTCTTTGTCATCTTAATAAATATCTATCTTTCATTTCTTATGCTAGTTGACAATAATAAAAGGCATTTCTTGTATTTTTTATATTCATTTATTTTTTCAATTTCTCTTTTTTTTCCGTTATATTATGTTTTATATTTTAATTTCTTTGTCATCTTAATAAATATCTATCTTTCATTTCTTATGCTAGTTGACAATAATAAAAGGCATTTCTTTTATTTTTTATATTCATTCATTTTTTCAATTTCTCTTTTTTTCCCGTTATATTATGTTTTATATCTTCATTTCTTTTATTTCTTTGTCATCTTAATAAATATCTATCTTTCATTTCTTATGCTAGTTGACAACAATAAAAGGCATTTTTTTTAAACGTAACATATTCTCTTTATTATTAACATTTTCATACAGAAAAATGATAGACAGTAATGTCAAACTGCAACACAGTCACTTCCTATGGATGTGAGCTGAGTGTACCGAACCGCTTGGTAGAAGCTAAAGCGACACAATAATGGAGAGGGCAGCGGTGTTGGCACGCATTACCCTCATCATGACTGCAGCTGCACGCGCTCAGTGAGCTACTCCGACATCTGGACAAGGTTAGCGCCACCACATGTTAACGCCAGGAGATGCGCCGACTGAAGCCTTCCAGTCACCAAGAGCGAAGACAAGGAGGAACGCACGAGAGACAAGTAACCCAACAGGTGGTGGGATTCACTTACCCTGTTCCCCTCTTCTTCCCATCCTTCCACGCTTTCCGGGAGGCCCTGCGAAAACACAGACGGAGCAATAAATTCCCCAAATCAAGCACAGTGGATGCTGGAGTGGAGGACAAGTGAGTCTCCCTGCAGGAAGTCATGTGTTGTCTGGCGTCGGCCACGTAGAGCCGACCGCACGTTTCGTGTCATCCGTGGACTGACGTAGGCGCAAGATATGAAAACACAAGTGAAAACATGCCCCCCTGTTCAGAACCGAATGGAAACCAGACCTACAGGTGTGCTGTCTTTGGCTTAGCTCGGCTGTATTAGAGCACAGGTGTCAAACTCAAGGCCCCGGGGGCCAAATCTGGGCCGCCACATTATTTTAAGTGGCCCGTGAAAGCCTGGAAATGATATGCGTTAATGAAATGCTTAATCTTTTCTTACTCAAATATATTTGTTTGTTCCCTTTTGGCATTAAAAAATCATGTACCATACATGCAATTGCATGTACACTACCGTTCAAAAGTTTGGGGTCACCCAAACAATTTTGTGGAATAGCCTTCATTTCTAAGAACAAGAATAGACTGTCGAGTTTCAGATGAAAGTTCTCTTTTTTTGGCCATTTTGGCCAAATGTGATGCTCCAGAAACTCAATCTGCTCAAAGGAAGGTCAGTTTTGTAGCTTGTGTACCGAGCAAAACTCTTTTCAGATATATGAACATGATTGCACAAGGGTTCTCTAATCATCAATTAGCCTTCTGAGCCAATGAGCAAACACATTGTACCATTAGAACACTGGAGTGATAGTTGCTGGAAATGGGCCTATGTAGATATTGCACCAAAAAGCAGACATTTGCAGCTAGAATAGTCATTTACCACATTAGCAATGTATAGAGTGTATTTCTTTAAAGTTAAGACTAGTTTAAAGTTATCTTCATTGAAAAGTACCTTCAAAAATAAGGACATTTCAATGTGACCCCAAACTTTTGAACGGTAGTGTATTTTAAAATTCAATATTATCAAATATTATATTAACATGTATTCCAAAAAAATGTTTTGGTTAAAACAAAGATTCTTTCTTTAGTTTATTTGGAACATGAACACACTTACAGTATAATACACCGCGCAGTTTCATTTCACTTTACCTCATGTTCGAAAAGGAGTAGGAAGAAGCAAAGCTTATTTAATCCTACCCCTTTCCCACTTCAGAGCGTTTACAAATATATACATCCTTTACTGACCTTTTTATAATAAAATAACATCTGTGAATTACAAACCCCGTTTCCATATGAGTTGTGAAATTGTGTTAGATGTAAATATAAATGGAATACAATGATTTGCAAATCATTTTCAAGCCATATTCAGTTGAATATGCTACAAAGACAACATATTTGATGTTCAAACTCATAAACATTTTTTTTTTTGCAAATAATCATTAAGTTTAGAATTTGATGGCAGCAACACGTGACAAAGAAGTTGGGAAAGGTGGCAATAAATACTGATAAAGTTGAGGAATGCTCATCAAACACTTATTTGGAACATCCCACAGGTGAACGGGCAAATTGGGAACAGGTGGGTGCCATGATTGGGTATAAAAGTAGATTCCATGAAATGCTCAGTCATTCACAAACAAGGATGGGGCGAGGGTCACCACTTTGTCAACAAATGCCTGAGCAAATTGTTGAACAGTTTAAGAAAAACCTTTCTCAAGCAGCTATTGCAAGGAATTTAGGGATTTCACCATCTACGCTCCGTAATATCATCAAAGGGTTCAGAGAATGTGGAGAAATCACTGCACGTAAGCAGCTAAGCCCGTGACCTTCCATCCCTCAGGCTGTACTGCATCAACAAGCGACATCAGTGTGTAAAGGATATCACCACATGGGCTCAGGAACACTTCAGAAACCCACTGTCAGTAACTACAGTTGGTCGCTACATCTGTAAGTGCAAGTTAAAACTCTCCTATGCAAGGCAAAAACCGTTTATCAACAACACCCAGAAACGCCGTCAGCTTTGCTGGGGCTGAACTCATCTAAGATGGACTGATACAAAGTGGAAAAGTGTTCTGTGGTCTGACGAGTCCACATTTCAAATTGTTTTTGGAAACTGTGGACGTCGTGTCCTCCGGACCAAAGAGGAAAAGAACCATCTGGATTGTTATAGGCACAAAGTTGAAAAGCCAGCATGTGTGATGGTATGGGGGTGTATTAGTGCCCAAGACATGGGTAACTTACACATCTGTGAAGGCACCATTAATGCTGAAAGGTACATACAGGTTTTGGAGCAACATATGTTGCCATCCAAGCAACGTTACCATGGACGCCCCTGCTTATTTCAGCAAGACAATGCCAAGCCACGTGTTACATCAACGTGGCTTCATAGTAAAAGAGTGCGGGTACTAGACTGGCCTGCCTGTAGTCCAGACCTGTCTCCCATTGAAAATGTGTGGCGCATTATGAAGCCTAAAATAGCACAACGGACTGTTGAACAACTTAAGCTGTACATCAAGCAAGAATGGGAAATAATTCCACCTGAGAAGCTTCAAAAATGTGTCTCCTCAGTTCCCAAACCTTTACTGAGTGTTGTTTTAAAGGAAAGGCCATGTAACACAGTGGTGAACATGCCCTTTCCCAACTACTTTGGCACGTGTTGCAGCCATGAAATTCTAACTTAATTATTATTTGCAAAAAAAATGAATAAAGTTTATGAGTTTGAACATCAAATATGTTGTCTTTGTAGCATATTCAACTGAATATGGGTTGAAAATGATTTGCAAATCATTGTATTCCGTTTATATTTACATCTAACACAATTTCCCAACTCATATGGAAACGGGGTTTGTAGTATACACAACAGTTTTGTAATATGTAATTAATTAATTCAGTCATTATTAACGTACTGAGATGAAGAATATCTTATTTTCATTAAGGTTGAAAGTAGGGATGTCCGATAATGGCTTTTTGCCGATATCCGATATTCCGATATTGTCCAACTCTTTAATTACCGATACCGATATCAACCGATACCGATATCAACCGATATATGCAGTCGTGGAATTAACACATTATTATGCCTAATTTGGACAACCAGGTATGGTGAAGATAAGGTACTTTTAAAAAAAATTAGTAAAATAAGATAAATAAATTAAAAACATCTTCTTGAATAAAAAAGAAAGTACAACAATATAAAAACAGTTACATACAAACTAGTAATGAATGAAAATTTGTAAAATTAACTGTTAAAGGTTAGTACTATTAGTGGAGCAGCAGCACGCACAATCATGTGGGCTTACGGACTGTATCCCTTGCAGACTGTATTGATATATATTGATATATAATGTAGGAAACAGAATATTAATAACAGGAAGAAACAACCCTTTTGTGTGAATGAGTGTGAATGGGGGAGGGAGGTTTTTTGGGTTGGTGCACTAATTGTAAGTGTATCTTGTGTTTTTTATGTTGATTTAATTAAAAAAAAAACAAAAAAAAAACAAAATAAAAAAAACCTAAACCGATAATAAAAAACCCGATACCGATAATTTCCGATATTACATTTTAACGCATATATCGGACATCCCTAGTTGAAAGTATTTCTCATAATTCTTCTTCTTTGTACTTTGTAAGCACTATTAATTTGAACAACCTCTTAAACTGGATCATATCAGTACAATGTTTAACTTCTTTACTTCATCCATTCCATCATTTCATTCCACATACTGATATGCTAAAGTGTTGTAACATAAATGCTGTACTTAAATATCTGCTTGACGTATGATTTCAAAACAAATGATCAATCAAATTGTAAACTGGGGGACGGCGTGGCGCAGTTGGGAGAGTGGCCGTGCCAGCAACCTGAGGGTTCCTGGTTCAACCCCCAGCTTCTACCAACCTAGTCACGTCCGTTGTGTCCTTGAGCGAGACACTCCACCCTTGCTCCTGATGGGTCGTGGTTAGGGTCTTGCATGGCAGCTCCCGCCATCAGTGTGTGAACATGTGTGTGAATGGGTGAATGTGGAAAAGCTCTTTGAGTACCTTGAAGGTAGAAAAGCGCTATACAAGTATAACCCGTATACCCATTTAGACTGTAAAACTGACAATAGATTTTACGATTAAATTCCGCCGACGGAGTTTTTTTACTGTAAAAATTACTTGTACTATTTTTTTCCATATACAGTAAGACACTAAAACATTAAAAAACAAACAAAAAAACATTAGGGAACACTTTAGTATGGGGAACATATTCACCATTAATTAGTTGCTTATTAACATGCAAATTAGTAACATATTGGCTCTTAATTAGTCATTATTAAGTACTTATTAATGTCTTAATATGCAAGGCCTTATTATACAACCAGTAAGCCGGTAACACTTTAGTATGGGGAACATATTCACCAATACTAACCCTAACTCCAACCTTAACCCTAACCCTCTAAACCAGGGGTCACCAACCTTTTTGAAACCAAGAGCTACTTCTTGGTTAGTGATTAATGTGAAGGGCTACCAGTTTGATACACACTTAAATAAATTGCCAGAAATAGCCAATTTGCTCAATTTACCTTTAACTCTATGTTATTATTAATAATGAATGATATTTACACTTAATTGAACGGTTTAAAAGAGGAGAAAACACGAAAAAAAATGACAATTAAATTTTGAAACATAGTTTATCTTCAATTTCGAGTCTTTAAAATTCAAAATTCAACTGAAAAAAAGAAGAGAAAAACTAGCTAATTCGAATCTTTTTGAAAAAATTAAAAAAAAATTTTATGGAACATCATTAGTAATTTTTCCTGATTAAGATTAATTTTAGAATTTTGATGACAAGTTTTAAATAGGTTAAAATCCAATCTACACTTTGTTAGAATATATAACAAATTGGACCAACCTATATTTCTAACAAAGACAAATCATTATTTCTTCTAGATTTTCCAGAACAAAAATTTTAAAAAGAATTCAAAAGACTTTGAAATAAGATTTAAATTTGATTCTACAGATTTTCTAGCTTTGCCAGAATAGTTTTTTTGAATTTTAATCATAATAAGTTTGAAGAAATATTTCACAAATATTCGTCGAAAAAACAGAAGCTAAAATGAAGAATTAAATTAAAATGTATTTATTATTCTTTACAAAAAAAAAATAAATTACTCCAACATTGATTTAAATTGTCAGGAAAGAAGAGGAAGGAATTTAAAAGGTAAAAAGGTTTATGTGTTTAAAAATCCTAAAATACTTTTTAAGGTTGTATTTTTTCTCTAAAATTGTCTTTTCTGAAAGTTATAAGAAGCAAAGTAAAAAAATTTATGAATTTATTTAAACAAGTGAAGACCAAGTCTTTAAAATATTTTCTTGGATTTTCAAATTCTATTTGAGTTTTGTCTCTCTTAGAATAAAAAATGTCGGGCAAAGCGAGACCAGCTTGCCAGTAAATAAATAACATTTAAAAAATAGAGGCAGCTCACTGGTAAGTGCTGCTATTTGAGCCATTTTTAGAACAGGCCAGCGGGCTACTCATCTGGTCCTTACGGGCTACCTGGTGCCCGCGGGCACCGCGTTGGTGACCCCTGCTCTAAACCTAACACTAACCTCAACCCCAACCCTAACCCTAACCCTAACCAAATAACTAAGTCTTAGTTACTTAGAATATGTTCCCCATACTAAAGTGTTACCAAACATTAAAACAACAAGATTTTACGGTTAAAACAAACAAACGGGCAGCTCTGTTGCTTGAATTTTACCGCTAAAAACAGTGGTATTGTTTCTCCACTCCATTCCATTTATCCAATTTTTTTATATGCCGTAAAAACCCACTGGTAGAAAACCCAACCTGACAGATGACCCATATGGTTGTTATGTGCCATAGAAATATAATATCAATATAACATGACGAGCCAAAGAGGACTAATTCATGTTGTAGACCAGTGAGATTATGTAATTTCACCTAATTGGGTTAAAAACCTTTTTTGCAAAGCAGTAATTATAATCCGCAACTGTGCCATTGTTGAGTGTCTGCACTGTCTAGAGCTCAGCAGCGTAACCGTGTAATACTCTTCCATATCAGTAGGTGGCAGCCGGTAGCTAATTGCTTTGTAGCTGTATCTAACGCTTAAACCAAAAATAAACAAAAGGCGAGTGCCGCTAAGAAAACTGTTGAAGCTTAGGAATGGCTGTGCAAAATGAAACTAAAACTGAACTGGCTGCAAAGTAAACAAAAACGGAATGCTGGACGACAGCAAAGACTTACAGCGTGTGGAGCAGACGGCGTCCACACAAATCCGTGCATGACATGACAATCAACAATGTCCCCAGAAAGAAGGATAGCGTCCGCACAACTTAAATAGTCTTGATTGCGAAAACAAAGCAGGTGCGGACAATAGTGCTTAAGGAAGACATGAAACTGCTACAGGAAAATACCAACAAAACAGGAAAAGCCACCAAAAATAGGAGCGCAAGACAAGAACTAAAACACTACACACAGGAAAACACCAAAAACTTCAAAACAAGTCAGGGCGTGATGTGACAGGTGGTGACAGTACACCTACTTTGAGACGAGAGCTATAGTGATGCCTGCTTGGTTATGGTTTGAATTCATATCCAACAATTGCGAGAACGACTTTTTACTGTCAATATCGTTTTTTTTTTAATGTTTTCTGCTGGTGGTGTGCCTTGGCTCAGAAAAGGTTGAAAAACACTGCTGTAAACCATGTCTTGATATACCGTAATTTCCGGACTATAAGCCGCTACTTTTCCCCCTCGTTCTGGTCCCTGCGGCTTATACAAGGGTGCGGCTTATATACGGCCTGTTCTTCTCCGACACCGACGAAGAGGATTTCGGTGGTTTTAGTACGCAGGAGGAAGACGATGACACAATGATTAAAGACTGACTTTTCATATACCGGTAGGCTGCTTATTTTGATAACGTACAGGCGAGCACTTTGTATTACTTTGCACCGTTGTATTATTTGTACTCTGCACGAATGCTGTTCGCCATGTCAAAGATGTGAAAGTTTGATTGAATGATTGAAAGATTTATAGTTAATAAATGGGACGCTTTGCGTTCCCAAACAGTCATCTCTGTCCCGACAATCCCCTCCGTGGTAGCAGGAACCCCTATATACTACGCTAATTACACATCAAAACCCTGCGGCTTATAGTCGGGTGCGGCTTATATATGGAGCAATCTGTATTTTCCCCTAAATTTAGCTGGTGCGGCTTATAGTCGGGTGCGGCTTATATATGGAGCAATCTGTATTTTCCCCTAAATTTAGCTGGTGCGGCTTATAGTCAGGTGCGGCTTATAGTCCGGAAATTACGGTAAATGCTGTCATTATTTTTGTACAAGCTCTGCACACAACATAGCATTATGGTCCTGGCTGGTCCACCAATGTTCCACTCCTAAAGACGCTGTCCTTCTCGTTACAAGTTAAAGTCAGTTTTCACCAAATATTTTCACCAAATATTTTAAAGCTGCTATTGCCTAAGTGCTGTTGCTTTGAAATTCCCCATTGCAGCTTGGACTAATACCAGCGCTGCAAACACAAGCTTGTTCCAATCCCACACATAAACACCAGCAGTATCAGAAAACACACGGCTTCATTGTGACCGTGTATTTGTGTGAACATGATTCTATTAGGGTTTGTTTATACCAGTCCAGCCTATTTCTAGCATTGTCATGCAAGGATGTGCACTGACTCTTCCCATCACATTTTCTAAGGTTTTCCTGCTTGTCTTTATCAGGTTTACGGACAATTTGCTGTACACCGAACACTTTGTATCAGTCAAAAGGCTGCATATGCTCCTCAATCTTAATGCTTTGATCTACTTTGTAACAATCAGTTGAGGTTTGCTGGTGCCAGTTCGGTTTTTCATTGTTTTGACGGTGTCTGTCTCTTTCCACCTGGGGGTCTACAGTGCTTTCGCCTCACATTAACTGCGACATACACTATATTGCCAAAAGCATTTGGCCACCTGCCTTAACTCACATATGAACTTGAAGTGCCATCCCATTCTGTGGATGATGCAGTGAACCTGGTCCTCCACTTCATCCTGGAGCATCTGGACTCCCCAGGAACCTACGCTAGGATCCTGTTTGTGGACTTCAGCTCTGCCTTCAACACCATCCTCCCTGGACTGCTACGAGACAAGCTCTACCAGCTCAGCATGCCCGACTCCCTCTGCAGTTGGATCAATGACTTCCTGACAGACCGAAGACAGCACGTACGGCTGGGTGAAGATTGTCTCGGACAGTCAAACCACGAACACTGGTACTCCTCAGGGCTGTGTACTCTCCCCCTGACTCTTCTCCCTGTACACAAACTGCTGCACCTCCAGTCACCAGTTCGTAAAACTGCTCAAGTTTGCGGATGACACTACCCTCATCGGGCTCATCTCGGATGGCGATGAGACCGCCTACAGGAGGGAGGTGGACCGGCTGGCGTCCTGGTGCAGCCTCAACAACCTGGAGCTGAACGCCCAGAAAACAGTGGAGATGATCATGGACTTCAGGAAAGTCACAGCCCCACCATCCCCCCTCACCCTGATTGACTCTCCCACCCCCGTCTCCATTGTGGACTCCTTCCGTTTCTTGGGCACCACCATCACCCAGGACCTCAAGTGGGAGCCGACCATCAGCTCCCTCATCAAGAAGGCCCAGCAGAGGATGTACTTCCTGCGGCAGCTGAGGAAACTTAAGGTGCCGACCGAGCTGCTGGTGCAGTTTTACTCAGCCATCATAGAGTCCATCCTCACCTCCTCCATAACCGTGTGGTTCCCCGGCGCCACAGTCCAGGATAAGAATAGACTGCAGCGCATCGTACGTGCTGCTGAGAAGGTGATTGCCTGCAAGCTCCCATCCCTCCAGGACTTGTTCTCCTCCAGGACCAGGAGGCGTGTGGGTCGGATCACAGCTGACTCTTCTCACCCTGGACACACACTATTCTCCCCTCTCCCCTCAGGCAGGAGACTACGCTCCATCCAGACCCACACCTCCCGCCACCTGAACAGTTTTTTCCCCTCAGCCATCAGGCACATGAACAATAACTCCTAACAGCAGCTCCTTGAATTCCTTCTAAGTCTTTAACAAGATCTGATAGCTCAGTTACAGCTCTTGTTATTACCAAATCTGTGTTATATGTGTTTTATGTTGCACCATTGCACCAAGAAAAATTCCTAGTTTGTGAACCCGTTCTCAAACAATGGCAATAAAACTATTCTGATTCTGATTCTGATTCCTAACCCACAGGGTTCGAAATGATGTTGGTCCACCTTTTGCAGCTATTACAGCTTCAACTCTTCTGGGAAGGCTGTCCACAAGGTCGCGGAGTGTTCATCAATCATAACATCTGAAAACTTGATCTCTTGTGTTCTTTGAATCTCAACTCCTTCGACATATAATGAGCCATCCACACTTTTCCTACTACTGCAAAAAAATCATAAATGTCGTTTTACTAGTATTCAAGGACAATCTATTTATATCAAACCATCTTTTAATTTTGTTTTTAACCACCTCTAACACATACAGTCGTGGTCAAAAGTTGACATACACTTGTAAAGAACATAATGTCGTGGTTGTCTTGAGTTTCCAATCATTTCTACAACTCTTATTTTTGTGTGATGTAGTGATTGGAGCACATACTTGTTGGTCACAAAAAACATTCATGAAGTTTGGTTCTTTTATGAATTTATTATGGGTCTACTGAAAATGTGAGCAAATGTGCTGGGTCAAAAGTATACATACTGCAGGGGTCACCAACCTTTTTGAAACTAAGAGCTACTTCTTGGGTAGTGATTAATGCGAAGGGCTACCAGTTTGATACACACTTAAATAAATTGCCAGAAATAGCCAATTTGCTCAATTTACCTTTAACTCTATGTTATTATTAATAATTAATGATATTTACACTTAATTGAACGGTTTGAAAGAGAAGAAAACACGAAAAAAATGACAATTAAATTTTGAAACATAGTTTATCTTCAATTTCGACTCTTTAAAATTCTAAATTCAACCGAAAAAAAGAAGAGAAAAACTAGCTAATTTGAATCTTTTTGAAAAAATTAAAAAAATAATTTATGGAACATCATTAGTAATTTTTCCTGATTAAGATTAATTTTAGAATTAGGATGACATGTTTTAAATAGGTTAAAATCCAATCTGCACTTTGTTAGAATATATAACAAATTGGACCAAGCTATATTTCTAACAAAGACAAATCGTTATTTCTTCTAGATTTTCCAGAACAAAAATTTTAAAAGAAATTCTAAAGACTTTGAAATAAGATTTAAATTTGATTCTACAGATTTTCTAGATTTGCCAGAATAATTTTTTTGCATTTTAATCATGATAAGTTTGAAGAAATATTTCACAAATATTCTCCGTCGAAAAAACAGAAGCTAAAATGAAGAATTAAATTAAAATGTATTTATTATTCTTTACAATAAAAAAAATAAATTTACTTGAACATTGATTTAAATTGTCAGGAAATAAGAGGAAGGAATTTAAAAGGTAAAAAGGTATATGTGTTTAAAAATCCTAAAATCATTTTTAAGGTTGTATTTTTTCTCTAAAATTGTCTTTCTGAAAGTTATAAGAAGCAAAGTAAAAAAAATAATGAATTTATTTAAACAAGTGAAGACCAAGTCTTTAAAATATTTTCTTGGATTTTCAAATTCTATTTGAGTTTTGTCTCTCTTAGAATTAAAAATGTCGAGCACAGCGAGACCAGCTTGCTAGTAAATAAATACAATTTAAAAAATAGAGGCAGCTCACTGGTAAGTGCTGCTATTTGAGCTATTTTTAGAACAGGCCAGCGGGCTACTCATCTGGTCCTTACGGGCTACCTGGTGCCCGCGGGCACCGCGTTGGTGACCCCTGACATACCGCAATGTTAATAATTGCTTACATGTCCCTTGGCAAGTTTCACTGCAATAAGGCGCTTTTAGTAGCTATCCACAAGCTTCTGCTTGAATTTTTGACCACTCCTCTTGACAAAATTGGTGCAGTTCAGCTAAATTTGTTGGTTTTCTGACATGGACTTGTTTCTACTGTCAAGCATGGTGGTGGTAGTATTGTGCTCTGCAGTGTTGGGACTAACGCGTTACAGACCGTAGTTGAGGGGCGCAGGGGAGACGTTCCTCCAGGGCCTATGTACTTCGGGGCTAACAACCTTCACTTTACCCGAAAGTGGGTCTTTACAGCTGAGGGTGAATGACGAGGCCGGCGGTTTGTTGCAACTTTGTGACTTTATTGGACGCAGCCATCCACCAAGCTAGAGCACCTGCACGCACTCACTGTTGCCGTTCCCTCACCTCCCTCGCCCACTCACTCACTGACGTCACTCACCTCACATGCTGTCATATCTTAAAGGGCCACACACACACACACACACACACACACACACACACACACACACACACACACACACACACACACACACACACACACACACACACATACGCTACTCTCATAACAACTAACAACACATCATGGTGAAGCCAGAAGTCGAGTTTCTTAACACGGAGACATTCTCAATACTTTTCTTTTGTCGGGCACAAAGAAAATAACATTTTAGTTAAATGTAAGTTGTGTCTTGGATCAAAGATCCTATCTACTTAAAAGCCTACTGAAAGCCACTACTACCGACCACGCAGTCTGATAGTTTATATATCAATGATGAAATCTTAACATTGCAACACATGCCAATACGGCCGGGTTAACTTATAAAGTGCGATTTTAAATTTCCCGCTAAACTTCCGGTTGAAAACGTCTATGTATGATGACGTATGCGTGTGACGTCAATCATTGAAACGGAAGTATTCGGGCTCCATTGAATACAATACAAAAAGCTCTGTTTTTATCTCAAAATCCCACAGTATTCTGGACATCTGTGTTGCTGAATCTTTTGCAATTTGTTTAATGAACAATGAAGACTGCAAAGAAGAAAGTTGTAGGTGGGATCGGTGTATTAGCGGCGGGCTGCAGCAACACAAACAGGAGGACTTTGAGGTGGATAGCAGACGCGCTATCCGACGCTAGCCGCCGACCGCATCGGTGATCGATCGCTGGAACGCAGGTGAGCACGGGTGTTGATGAGCAGATGAGGGCTGGCTGGCGTAGGTGGAGAGCTAATGTTTTTAGCATAGCTCTGAGAGGTCCCGTTGCTAAGTTAGCTTCAATTGCGTCGTTAGCAACAGCATTGTTAACCTTCGCCAGGCTGGAAAGCATTAACCGTGTAGTTACATGTCCATGGTTTAATAGTATTGTTGATCTTCTGTCTATCCTTCCAGTCAGGGGCTTATTTCTTTTGTTTCTATATGCAGTTAAGCACGATGCTATCACGTTAGCTCCGTAGCTAAAGTGTTTCGCCGATGTATTGTCGTGGAGATAAAAGTCACTGTGAATGTCCATTTCGCGTTCTCGACTCTCATTTTCAAGAGGATATAGTATCCGAGGTGGTTTAAAATACAAATCCGTGATCCACAATAGAAAAAGGAGAGAGTGTGGAATCCAATGAGCCAGCTTGTACCTAAGTTACGGTCAGAGCGAAAAAAGATGCGTCCTGCACTGCACTCTAGTCCTTCACTCTCACGTTCCTCATCCACGAATCTTTCATCCTCGCTCAAATGAATGGGGTAATCGTCGCTTTCTCGGTCCGAATCGCTCTCGCTGCATTGAAAACAATGGGGAAATGTGAGTCAGTCGGTCTGGCTTCTTCATTTGCGTCACGCTACTGTTACGTTAGTTTTCCTTGTCTCCTAGCCCCTGCTAGTGATCTCTAGTCTGTGCTAAGTAGTAGCCTTAGCTTCAGGTGCGATCTGCACCTTATTCCGTCGGTTTGTTTTCTGTTTTGTACCTGTTTTGTGTTCATTTACTATTAAATCATGTCCTTACCCGCAAGTCCTGTCCGGATTCGTCCATTTGCATCCGGGGAGAACAAACCCCGCATCACCAGGCGACCCGGTCGTAACATCCATGTCAGAAAACCAACAAATTTAGCTGAACTGCACCAATTTTGTCAAGAGGAGTGGTCAAAAATTCAAGCAGAAGTTTGTGGATGGCTACCAAAAGCGCCTTATTGCAGTGAAACTTGCCAAGGGACATGTAAGCAAATATTAACATTGCTGTATGTATACTTTTGACCTAGCAGATTTGGTCACATTTTCAGTAGACCCATAATAAATTCATAAAAGAACCAAACTTTATGAATCTTTTTTGTGACCAACAAGTATGTGCTCCAATCTCTCTATCACAAAAAAATAAGAGTTGTAGAAATGATTGGAAACTCAAGACAGCCATGACATGATGTTCTTTACAAGTGTATGTACACTTTTGACCACGACTGCAGGCCCTGGCCCTAACCAATCTGGCGCCCTAGGCAAGATTTTAGGTGGCGCCCCCCCCACATCGGCAGTGAAGTGTATATACTCACAAGAAACCGAATAGCTTTGTCTTTGACCTTTTTTTTTACTTAAAGAAAGCAAATTAACAATCAGAATTGTTAACAAGATAAAAAAAACTATGGATAAATAAATGAATACAAAAAATAAAAAATGAATATATGAAATACAATATTTTTTACATACATAAACACAAAATAAAACGTGTCAACAGGTTGCATAAAATAAATTAAAAATACAATATAAATAAGGCACTGCACAAAACAAGATATCAAACCAGTATGACTTTAACAACTATATTACAAAAAAAGGGGATCCAACAGAGTTCTCTATTTGTGCTTTTTAATATTGCATTAACGAGAATGACTTGCAAATTACTGTACACCAGGGAGTACTGTAATTACCTAACGTTACATTATTATTTTCCATAACAATTTAGCCCCCTCCACAATATTAACCCGACGTTAAAACAGAACTAGCTATTTATTGATTAGGAATTGCAGAATCATGTAACATTAGCTTAATGCTAAAGGTTACTATCACATTCTGTAACAGACAAATAATTTCATGTAGGCTAACGTTACCTCCCTGCTACCTCTGTCTTTTTCTCGTTTCTCCTCTTCTTTTCTCTTTTTTCTTCCCTTTTGGCCGTTTTGACATCTTGTGTTGATTTTTTGATGTGGTGACGTCCAAAAAGAGTCATGATACGGGAAGGGAGGGGGCGCACCGTGCGGGGGCTGGGGAGGGGGGGGGCGTAATGTTGTAACAAATAATATTTCTATTGAATAGGCTTTACTTTGCATTTTAATTAACGTGGGATTATTTTATGTATTTAGAAATAATAGTACCAACTTTTTTATTTTTTTTTCTCCAACATTTGTGGCACTGGCGTGGCGCCCCCTGATGGACGGCGCCCTTAGCATTTGCCTATACGGCCTATGCCACGGGCCGGCCTTGCACGACTGTATGTGTTAGACGTGGTTAAAAATGAATTCATCAAAATTAATAGATGGTTTGATATAAATAGATTGTCCTTGAATACTAGCAAAACGACATTTATGATTTTTTTGCAGTAGTAGGAAAAGTGTGGATGGCTCATTACATGTCGAAGGAGTTGAGATTCAAAGAACACAAGAGATCAAGTTTTCGGGTGTTGTCACTGATCATTATCATTGATTGATAACATATTGTATTGAAGTATGTGCTAGTGCCTTGGCTTTTTTTTGTATTGTTCCCAGTTGTTGATCTCAAACACAATGAGACCTAAGAGAAAGGGAAGTTTGGGCGGTCACTCCTGGGCTTTTGTTACCTGGAAGCACTTTGTTTGCAGTAAATGTCACAGTAGCGTAATCAGGGCGAGCTGTGAGACGCAGATAGAGCTGATGTCGCTGAGGCACAGCAGCATTGCTACTATCAATTAGGAGTGGAGTATCGTTGTTTTTAGACACACTTTACTACCAGTAATCAGGTGTTGATGGAGAAATTGCTTCCAAACCCGCTAAGGTCAATCGCATTTGTCAGCAAGCAAATTGAATATACATTAGTGTGATAGACTGGTGCGTGTGGTCCTGCACGTAAAGACAAATAAAGATCTGGGCACAGATCCATGTGTTTCCTCTTCCATACACACACACACACACACACACACACACACATTCTTGTATTTTTTACCTTCTTGAGACCTCCGAAAAAAGGCCTACCTCTTTAGGACCACCCTTTCTAGATATATAAAGATTTATATTTACAACATTGATAATATATACATACTATGTAAATATCATAAAGGTTTTTAGTTAGGGACAAAGTCTCTTTGGGAAAGAGGACCCTATTGTATTTCTAGCGTTTTATTATTCTTTATTAGGGACCGAGTCCCTTTGGGACAGAGGACCCTATTGTATTTCTAGCGTTTTATTATTATTCCGCCGGCCTCTTTGAGCTGTAATTTGACCCCCTTAAAATGCTTCAAAACTCACCAAATTGGACACACACATCAGGACTGGCGAAAATTGCGATCTAATCAAAAAAACCAAACCCCAAAACTCAAAATTGCGCTCTAGCGCCCCCCTAGGAAGAAAACACAGACAAAACTGCCTGTAACGCCCAGTAGGAATGTCGTAAAGACATGAAACATAAACCTCTATGTAGGTCTCACTTAGACCTAGATTTCATACATAGACAACCCCCAGCAAAAATCAACAGGAAGTTTGCAATTCCCCCTTCAAAACAAAAGTTGAGTAAAAACAGTCACCTTTTTTCAAACATTATGTCCTCTGAGTGCGTTTGTCGTGTCGGCTTCAAGTTAGCACAGGAGAGAGATTGAACCCTTCTGATTAAAAGTTGATGAAAGAGTTTTAATTACCGCTCCGGTTTGGATTTTATGAGCCCTCAAAGTCGTCTCCGTCCATCGCTGCTTGCAGCTTTAATTAATTTTTATTTTTTGTTTGTAATTGTTTTTTAATCTTCATTATTTACTTCAAGTTATTACATATTATATATATATTTTTAAATTAATTTTGGCCAAAGGGGGCGCATTTCAATTTATTACACCTGTCAATGTTTAATTTTGTATGCACATTAAATCAACTGACTTTGGAGCAATGTTCACGCACTCTAGTATTTGGCTCTCTATTAGATGCAATGGTTTTCCGTATAGGGACCATGATTTTGGTCCTAACTTGTTCACCGGTCCTAATATGGAAGGTATTTTTTCGTTTTTGATGTCTCAAAAAGGGTAGCAATACAAGAACACACACACACAAACACACACACACACACGCAAACACACAAATATGCAGTCCAAAATTTATATACTATGTAAATATCACAAAGGTAAGCTTTTAGTTAATTTTTATTTTTTGTTTGTAATTGGTTTTTAATCTTCATTATTTACTTTAAGTTATTACAGTATGTCTCTATATACATATTTATTTTATTTTTTTGTATTAATTTTGGCCAAAGGGGGCGCATTTCAATTCATCACACACACTTGTTATTACATATATTGGCCAGAGGGGGAGCACTTCAAATTTTTACGCACACTTGTTATTTCATATGTTGACCAGAGGGGGAGCACTTTTAAACCTGACACATAGTCAATTGGAAAAATCCCTCCTTTTTGGGACCACCCTAATTTTGATAGATTTCACCACCAGGGGGTGCAAATGAGATATCAATTTTTTGTTTTTTTGTAATGTGCTTAAGGCCGATGACAAACGAGTCACGGACCACAGATGGCCCCTGTGTCGCACTTTGGGCAACCCAGCTGTAGAAGCTAACTGTTAATGGCCTCTATAGTCTTAGTACCGTAGTGTACTAAGACTATAGAGTGTTTTTTCAGGGATGAATAGGGAAGTCCTTCTTTAGCTGCCGTCTTGTTTTATCATATATTGCTGCCTTTGCACCTGTCAATGTTTACTTTTGTAGGCACATTAAATCAACTGACTTTGGAGCAATGTTCACGGACTCTAGTATTTGGCTCTCTATTAGATGCAATGGTTTTTCTGTATTGGGACCATGATTTCGGTCCTAACTTGTTCACCGGTCCCCTCATATGGAAGGTACTTTTCCTTGTTGATGTCTCAAGAAGGGTAACAATACAAGAACAAACAAACACACACACACACACACACACACACGCGCAAACACACAAATATGCAGTCCAAAAGGTCCGGATGGCTTTCCACTTGGCTCCAGTCTAAATTTGGACCACAGCCCACTTAGAGACAACTGTGGAGATGTACTGTAGACACATGCGGACTCACTGCCCACAGGTTCACATAAAATGTATTGTGTTTCCTGAAATATGTGAACAACTACACTCGGGTTGAGTCATGTGAGCAATGTAGTACGTCATATGCAGAGTTAAGTAGTGCACAGCCGTCCCTCATTTATCGCGGTGAATTGGTACCGGAAAACACAGAGCTAAACAAACTTTTGTGAAGTAAGACTATTAGTAATACATCAAATATTTCCTTAGTATACCATATAGAAAACCTTCTAAATACGTTATTAGAGCCCTCTAAACATGAAATAACACTCATATAGTCACCTTTACACTCCTTTCACCCAACATGATAGCCCTGAGTGTGTTCAAGCCCGGGGGATTCTCAGAGCCTCATTGCGATGGCTCGGGTACCCTCCCGTTCTGGCGTCCAGGGGCAGTCTGGGCGGAGATCTGGTAGCAACACTGCTGCCGGTCTCCAACCAAGAATACTGCAACTGAACGTTGAAGGGCTCACAGATGCCAAAACATCCGTCATCGAGCACATGGCCCACACCACCCAAGCCATGGTCATCCTCCTTCAGGAAACCCACCGCCCAACAGCGGACAAGCTAGCGATCACCAACTTCACGCTAGCTGGGTCAATCCTGAGCAAGAAGCATGGCCTTGCCACGTTTGTCCACAACGATCTGAGCTGGACCCTCGCCGATCGATCACCGGACAACTCCGAGATCGAGTGGCTGCGAGTGGACGTTGGCGACATCAAAATTGTCAACGTCTACAAACCACCACCCTCACAACTCACGCCAGTGTCACTGCCAGTGCTTGAACCACCGTGTGTATATGCTGGTGATTTCAACTGCCGGCATACACGGTGGGGATACAGTACCACCTCACCGAGCGGGGAAACTCTTTCTGACTGGGCAGAGCGCAACTCGCTCAACCTTCTCTACAACCCGAAGGGCCCAGCCAGCTTTCACTCCGCTCGGCATAACACTGACACGAACCCTGACCTGGCTTTCGTGAGTGTCGGTGTGGACACCCAGCTCCCCGACAGACGTGTTCTAGGAATGTTCCCCAGGTCGCAACACCGACCGTCGCTGATATCGGTGCCCGACCTCGTGACAACAGTTCCGAGCGGACCGATGAAGCGATGGAACTTCCGGAAGGCCAATTGGAAACTCTATCGCCTCCATACCAACAAGTCCACACGGTGTCTCCCACCACCAGACACACCCAACGTGGACAAGGCATACCAGGACTTCTGTAGGGCACTAACATCTGCGGCCAAAAAAGCCATCCCACGCGGCCGGCGTAAGAACTACAAACCATGCTGGGATGGCGAGTGCGAGACCCTCTACGGCGCCTTCCTCCGGGCTCCCTATGGCCCGGAGGCTAACAATTCAGCCACTGCCCTTCTTTCCACTCTTGGAAGGAAGAGGCACCAGCGCTGGAAAGAGGCAGTCCACTCCATCGACTTCTCGCACACTAGCCGTATCGCGTGGAGCACTTTGAACAACTTGACTGGTAGGTCTGAGCGCGCACCCCGAACATGCCCCGTTACCGCAAATGCTATTGCAGCACAGGTTGTGAAAAACGGGGCATATACCGGGATAAATCGAGATTTTTCCCGGGCGGTGCGCCAGGAAACTGCAGACCTCTGGAGGACAACAACATCTAGCGAGTGTAACATCTCCGGTGAGTTTTCACCGGAGGAGTTCACAGCTGCCCTCCAGTATACCAAACCAGGCAAGTCTGCTGGGCCTGACAACATCTGCCCAGAACTCGTGCTCCACGCTGCCCCTGCAATGAAGTCCTGGCTGAGAGTTTTCCTGTCTTCTTGCCTGCGCCAACTCCGGATCCCCAGGATTTGGAGAAGGGCCACTGTTGTCGCTATCCCCAAGCCGAACAAGCCAAAGGATGACGTAACGAGCTACAGACCAATCTCGTTGCTCTGCGTCCCCTTTAAAGTCCTCGAGCGCCTGATTCACGCCCGTGTCGAGCCCATCATAGACCCCCACCTCCCCCGGGAGCAGGCGGGTTTTCGACGTGGGAAGTCCACGGTGGATCAGGTCGCCCTCCTTACCCAGGACATCGAGGACTGCTTTGAGGCGAAAAAGAAGGCCGGTGCCGTCTTCATAGACCTGACTGCTGCCTATGACACAGTCTGGCACCGCGGCCTCACCTGCAAACTTCTCCGCCTGCTTCCAGACAGGCACATGGTCAAAATGATCATGGAGCTTGTCTGGAACCGCAGCTTTACTCTCACCACCAGTAACGGAGATAAAAGCAGGTTGCGGCGCCTGAAAAATGGCGTCCCCCAGGGATCTGTCCTGGCTCCCCTCCTGTATAACATCTATACATACGACCTGCCTGCCACAGTCTCACGGAGGTTCGCATACGCAGACGATCTCGCGCTGCTGCACTCCGACAGGGACTGGCAGGCCTTGGAGGGAACTCTAAGCCAGGACATGGAGACTTTAGTGGCTTACCTCCATAACTGGAGATTGAAGCTCAGCGAATCCAAGACGGTGACACAAGCTTTCCACCTATACAATTGGGAAGCGGATCGTGAGATCAGGTTCGAGGTGCGGAAGCCGGATGGGGCTTCCCTTACCCTATGCCGGCCTCGTCCTACACCTGAAGACCCTCGTCCTGACCCTAAATACCTTGGGGTCACCCTGGACAGGTCGCTCACTTTCCGTAAACACCTCTTGGCAACACGCAAGAAACTCAACACCCGCGTCTCACTGCTGAGACGGTTGGTCGGGTCCGGTTGGGGTGCCGGGGCAAGAACTCTGCGAACAGCAGCACTTGCCCTGGTCTACTCAACTGCTGAGTACTGCGCACCTGTCTGGGCGCGCAGTGCTCACTCTAAACAACTTGATGTCCCGATCAACGAAGCCCTGCGTGTTATCACTGGATGCCTGCGCCCCACCCCTGTGGAGCTACTGCCCATCTTAGCAGGCATCCAACCCGCTGAGCTTCGTCGCCAAGGTGCTGTAGCAACTCTGGCGGGCCGGGCAAACATGGATGAGAACCACCTGCTCCATGAAAGGCTCACACTCTCCTCAGAGCCAACGCCCCGCCTCCCCTCCAGAGACCCACTGGTACCAGCCGCCCTGAAGCTCCTGCAGCAATGCAGTGACAACAACATCAGGGCGGCTCACTGGGCGAATCACAAATGGAGCACGGACCTGGAGCATACCATCTCCTCCAGACTCCGTGACTTCATACCTGACACCGGCTCAATACCAGGCCTCTCACTACCACGAGTGGCCTGGGTGAGGCTTAACCGCCTCCGAACTGGTGTCGGTCGCTTTCGCTCAAACATGTTCCAGTGGGGCTTAGCACCCAACGCGACGTGTGAGTGTGGCGCGGAGGAGCAGACTGCCGACCACGTGATCCTGCGTTGCCCGATTTATCGTGCTCCTAATGGTTTGCGTGGCCTGGCGGACCTGGATGACTGCTCGGTGACCTGGCTCACTTCTGTGTGTCCTGACATATGAACGGGAGGGCCCCCCGGGCCTGGGGTGGTAAAAGGCATAGACCCTCGGCCTCAGGTCCGGGTGCCGGAAAACAGCTGCCCATACGATGAAGATTGCGATGGCTGTCACCCGGCCACTACAACACGGCCACGACGTGGAAACATTTAGTCACATCCTGGGTTATTTCTCTAAGTTAGAACTTGGCTTCCATGTGCTTAAACCACCGGCCTGCAAAAACCTGGTCAACTGAAAAGTCGCAGCTACAATAGTTAGCTTTGATGTTAACATTCCGTGTTGTTAGCATTGCGTGTCTGTGTTGTAATTTCACATCACTATGTTCTTGCTGTAAAAGATGAAATGCATCAAATTAGCAGGGATGGAGCTAAGCTACGTAGTTTAACTACATTTCCCAGTAGCATGGCGGTAGCTTAGCTCCCTTTTTAACGAGTAGCTTTTTCCTGTTGCTTAGCTACTTGTAGCTAGGTAGCATACATCAAAGCTACAAGCTACTAACAGAGAAAAAGGACTGCGAATACAGGACAACATTTTTTTTTTAGAAAATACAATGACTTTATAAATGAGAACATCCATACTACAGAAAATCCATGATGATTGGTTGGTGTTTTTGTATGATGAGTCACTATTGGCTAAGATTAGGGCGAAACAATATGGACTAGCCAATCAGAGGCATGATAAGGCGGGTCATCAGAACTAGTAAGCAAAATCATAACAGTCACACACCCATGTTACATTTTCCCTGAGGAAATAATTCAAAGAGAAATGATCTTTTCTTGAAGTGGAAGAAGTGTCAAAGGATGGCGCTAACTATTTTAATGAAATTCAGACTTTACTTAAATTAACAGCAGAGCAGCATCTCCTCATCCGGAAACAACAACACTGGAAATGTGTCCCGGAAAAACCGTCCGACCGGAACTCTCTAATAACTAAAGTTCCTTGGGTGAATAATGTAAACTCACTACACCTGTATGTTTTAGCGCTTTCATGGCGAGTTTACTGACAGTTTTAAGTAAGAATTTTACACTACTTTATATTAAAAATGGCAACAGCGGAGGATGAATGTCCCATAACAAGAAGATGGAGGAAAAAGAAGAAGCTTATCGACTACGGTGTCGGCACGGACTACAAAGAATAAAAAAATAACGCGTTAGATTACTATTTACCGCCAAAAGTAACGGCGTTACAGTAACGCGTTACAAAGTAACGTGTTAGTCCCAACACTGATAGAATGTGAGATATAACAGGATACTAGCATACATTTATCATTTGTTTTCAAAACGCTTACAAAAAAGTGGTACCCCATAAATTTACCGTGGGACCCCATTTTGAAAATTTCTAGCGCCAACACTGATTTGAGTATTGGTGCGTGCAAAACAGCAGCAGGCGGCTGTGGCCTGCGGGGCCGGTTCTAATACTAATCAAATATCATCCCGGGGGCCATAGATCATTCTTTGTTCTAGAGCCTTTCTAGGGCCTGATTTACCTTTAGGCAGTGTTGTTTTCGTCAACGATGACGAAATCATTTCGTTGACGCCACTTTTTTTCATGACGATAACGAGACGGTGACGAGACAAACACGTCTCTCTGACGACGAAAACATGACGAGACGTGTGTGAGTTTTCGTCGACGAGACGAGAACGGACGGAAATGTTAGTGGGTAATCTGTCAGACGTCGCAAACGTAGAGGCGACATATGGGTGTATTTTAAATATAACCCAGCAGATAATAAAACTGAGTGTATTGTGAAGGAAGACGGTGACAAATGTGGCCACAAAATATGCGGAGAAAATACGACCAACCTTAAGGCTCGCCACAAGGATATTTTTTCGAAGGTAAGTTACAAATGCTGTTAGCATAATCGATAAATGTCATAGTAAGCTAATACATTAGTACGTTTTCCACATACTACCGGTGCAAATGGGATGCTAACTTCAGGCTAAAGTTAGCTTTTGTTACGCTAACGTCAATTCATTATGTGTGTGTTACTTTAGCAGCATGTTTAGCCATGTTTACATTCAGTGACGGTGTGGTTATCTCTTTGTGAGTACGTTCTGTCAGCACGTAACTCGATACGTTAAACAGGTGGAGTTACTGTTATACGTAGAGTCTGCTAGCTTTAGCCTAAAAGCCACAAGTGACGTTGTGCAGCCCCATTAAGGAATCAGGAATTAATTGATTGTTTTATGACATGGTTTGCACAAATGAAAGAGATGTATGATATCTGTTGTAATTGCACTGGCAGACAGGGCCAAGTTGAGCATATGCGTTCCTCATCCATCACTCATATTTTGGGCATGTTTATGTTCATCGTACTTGAACAAATTCTGAGAAATAAAGCCACAATTGCTAAAATAGAAGGTTTTTGTTTTTTGGCTTTTTTGGAGTAATGAACTTTGATTCCACTGTTACCACTTTATCTGTGTGTAATACACAATCCTTGGATCAGAAATTTGCTGTTGGGTGGAAACCTTATATGTCTAAAACTAGAGATGTCCGATAATATCGGCAGGCCGATATATGCGTTAAAATGTAATATCGGAAATTATCGGTATCGTTTTTTTTTATTATCGGTATCGTTGTTTTTTTTATTTTTATTTTTATTTTTTATTTTTTTTATTAAATCAACATAAAAAACACAAGATACACTTACAATTAGTGAACCAACCCAAAAAACCTCCCTCCCCCATTTACACTCATTCACACAAAAGGGTTGTTATTAATATTCTGGTTCCTACATTATATATCAATATATATCAATACAGTCTGCAAGGGATACAGTCCGTAAGCACACATGATTGTGCGTGCTGCTGCTCCACTAATAGTACTAACCTTTAACAGTTAATTTTACTCATTTTCATTCATTACTAGTTTCTAAGTAACTGTTTTTATATTGTTTTACTTTCTTTTTTATTCAAGAAAATGTTTTTAATTTATTTATCTTATTTTACTAATTAAAAAAAAAAAGTACCTTACCTTCACCATACCCGGTTGTCCAAATTAGGCATAATAATGTGTTAATTCCACGACTGTATATATCGGTTGATATCGGTATCGGTTGATATCGGTATCGGTAATTAAAGAGTTGGACAATATCGGAATATCGGATATCGGCAAAAAGCCATTATCGGACATCCCTATCTAAAACCATTCCTTTATTGTTATTATTTGTGAAAATAGCAGATCGGCAAGCTTACAATGGGTTGAACTTATAGATCTGCTGCTATTTTCACAACTTATGTGTGACACTGCCCAACAGCAATCTCCAATACTTATTGACCTAAATTAATTTGTTAAAAGACTATACTTATATACTTATATCAGGGGTCACCAACGCGGTGCCCGCGGGCACCAGGTAGCCCGTAAGGACCAGATGAGTAGCCCGCCGGCCTGTTCTAAAAATAGCTCAAATAGCAGCACTTACCAGTGAGCTGCATCTATTTTTTAAATTTTATTTATTTACTAGCAAACTGGTCTCGCTTTGCCCAACATTTTTCATTGTAAGAGAGACAAAACTCAAATACAATTTGAAAATCCAAGAAAATATTTTAAAGACTTGGTCTTCACTTGTGTAAATAAATTCATTAATTTTTTTACTTTGCTTATTATAACTTTCAGAAAGACAATTTTAGAGAAAAAATACAACCTTAAAAATTATTTTAGGATTTTTAAACACATATACCTTTTTACCTTTTAAATTCCTTCCTTTTCTTTCCTGACAATTTAAATCAATGTTCAAGTAAAATTTTTATTTTTTATTGTAAAGAATAATATATACATTTTAATTTAATTCTTCATTTTAGCTTCTGTTTTTTCGACGAAGAATATTTGTGAAATATTTCTTCAAACGTATTATGATTAAAATTAAAAAAAAATATTCTGGCAAATCCAGAAAATCTGTAGAATCGAATTTAAATCTTATTTCAAAGTCTTTTGAATTTATTTTAAAATGTTTGTTCTGGAAATAATGATTTGTCTTTGTTAGAAATATAGCTCGGTCCAATTTGTTATATATTCTAACAAAGTGTAGATTGGATTTTAACCTATTTAAAACATTTCATCAAAATTCTTCTTAATCTTAATCAGGAAAAATTACTAATGATGTTCCATAAATTCTTTTTTTAAGTTTTTCTCTTCTTTTTTTCGGTTGAATTTTGAATTTTAAAGAGTCGAAATTGAAGATAAACTATGTTTCAAAATTTAATTGTCATTTTTTTCGTGTTTTCTCCTCTTTTAAACCGTTCAATTAAGTGTAAATATCATTAATTATTAATAATAACATAGAATTAAAGGTAAATTGAGCAAATTGGCTATTTCTGGCAATTTATTTAAGTGTGTATCAAACTGGTAGCCCTTCGCATTAATCACTACCCAAGAAGTAGCTCTTGCTTTCAAAAATGTTGGTGACCCCTGACTTATATTATACTTTTTATTCTTTTTTTTGGACTAAAACTAGACTAAAACCTTTTTGACTTTTCATCGACTAAAACTAGACTAAAACCCTTTTGAGTTTTCGTCGACTAAAACTGGACTAAAACTATCACATATGAAAGTGACTAAAATGTGACTAAAACTAATAAGCATTTTAGTCCAAAAGACTAAGACTAAGACTAAATGTAAGATGGTTGTCAAAAACAACACTGCCTTTATGTTTGCTTCGAATGCTCCGGTATTTTCTTATGATCCATTGATAGAAATGTCTGTAGGGATGAAGGAGAGTTGTCTTCGTAGACAAGTCAAGTTTGGGACCACCGGTGTTGCAAGAATGTCCAGGATGCCTGAAAGGTGTGAAATCTAGTCCTCTAGGACAATAAACACGAGGGTTAACTAACACGCCTAACAGCGCACGCAGTGCAGACACTATAACAACAACCGGGTCACCTGAAGGAGCACCGCTAAAGACTGCGTGTGCGCTCTGTTAATACGGACGTGGGAAAAGCCAACATATGTGAGGCGTGTTTAGCTGCAATGTAATCATTTATCAAGGGGAATGACGAGAAAAAAAGTTCTATAATTTGTTTAATCCTAAAATGTGTTTCTACTTTGGTGCTCTGGAAGATGTTAAAGCAAAACAAGAACAAGGCACCAAGTCCATTCATCTCCATGACTAACTTCAGCATCTGTGCTGATGTGAGGACCATGGCTGAGGAAACACTCTCTCCTTCAGGCCAGTCCCATCCATCCAGACGTCATCACGGTGCCGCTAATCCCCTCTGCTATTAGCCTTGCTCTGCTTTACGTCGCCTTTTCTGTCACACCCCAAGCCGACATGACACTGAGCGTGTGGTCAAGGTGAGAGTCAGCCATAGCTTTTTTTCCTCACTGCTGTGATATCGGAGACATGTTCAATTATGACCTCTGATGACAAACTACAGAATGTTGTATATTTTACAGCAGGGATGTTCACCTAAATTGTTTTGGGCGCCGCAAGTCCAACATAAAGTCTTACTTTGTACAAACCCCGTTTCCATATGAGTTGGGAAATTGTGTTAGATGTAAATATAAACGGAATAAAATGATTTGCAAATAATTTCAACCCATATTCAGTTGAATATGCTACAAAGACAACATATTTGATGTTGAAACTCATAAACTTTTTTTTTTTTGCAAATAATCATTAACTTTACAATTTGATGCCAGCAACACGTAAACAAAGAAGTTGGGAAAGGTGGCAATAAATACTGATAAAGTTGAGGAATGCTCATCAAACACTTATTTGGAACATCCCACAGGTGAACAGGCAAATTGGGAACAGGTGGGTGCCATGATTGGGTATAAAAGTAGATTCCATGAAATGCTCAGTCATTCACAAACAAGGATGGGGCGAGGGTCACCACTTTGTCAACAAATGCCTGAGCAAATTGTTGAACAGTTTAAGAACAACCTTTCTCAAGCAGCTATTGCAAGGAATTTAGGGATTTCACCATCTACGCTCCGTAATATCATCAAAGGGTTCAGAGAATCTGGAGAAATCACTGCACGTAAGCAGCTAAGCCCGTGACCTTCCATCCCTCAGGCTGTACTGCATCAGCAAGCCACATCGGTGTGTAAAGGATATCACCACATGGGCTCAGGAACCCTTCAGAAACCCACTGTCAGTAACTACAGTTGGTCGCTACATCTGTAAGTGCAAGTTAAAACTCTCCTATGCAAGGCGAAAACCGTTTATCAACAACACCCAGAAACGCCGTCGACTTCGCTGCGCCTGAGCTCATCTAAGATGGACTGATACAAAGTGGAAAAGTGTTCTGTGGTCTGACGAGTCCACATTTCAAATTGTTTTTGGAAACTGTGGACGTCGTGTCCTCCGGACCAAAGAGGAAAAGAACCATCCGGATTGTTATAGGTGCAAAGTGTAAAAGCCAGCATGTGTGATGGTATGGGGGTGTATTAGTGCCCAAGACATGGGTAACTTACACATCTGTGAAGGCGCCATTAATGCTGAAAGGTACATACAGGTTTTGGAGCAACATATGTTGCCATCCAAGCAACGTTACCATGGACGCCCCTGCTTATTTCAGCAAGACAATGCCAAGCCACGTGTTACATCAACGTGGCTTCATAGTAAAAGAGTGCGGGTACTAGACTGGCCTGCCTGTAGTCCAGACCTGTCTCCCATTGAGAATGTGTGGCGCATTATGAAGCCTAAAATAGCACAAGGGACTGTTGAACAACTTAAGCTGTACATCAAGCAAGAATGGGAAAGAATTCCAATGGAAAAGCTTCAAAAAATGTGTCTCCTCAGTTCCCAAACGTTTACTGAGTGTTGTTAAAAGGAAAGGCCATGTAACACAGTGGTGAACATGCCCTTTCCCAACGTTTTGCAGCCATGAAATTCTAAGTTAATTATTTTTTGCAAAAAAAATATAAAGTTTATGAGTTTGAACATCAAATATGTTGTCTTTGTAGTGCATTCAACTGAATATGGGTTGGAAAGGATTTGCAAATCATTGTATTCCGTTTATATTTACATCTAACACAATTTCCCAACTCATATGGAAACGGGGTTTGTAAATCACAAGTTTGGACCCCAAAACGTCAATGCAAGGATCCGCCGTGTGTTCACAGTAGTCCACATTTCTCTTTACAACAGGAGCACTAGGAATTTGCTGTCTCCCAAGTTTGAACTGAACTCGGGGGGCCGGTATGGCGTCATTCCCGGGCCGGATTTGGCCCCCATGCTCTATGGCCCAAATATTTTCCCCACAGTGTGACAAAAACCCCAAGCAGAGTATGTGGATGGTTCCCAGAGTCAATGTTACTGTTACTCACACTCACTAACGCAACACTTCAGTGCCTTGGATGGATATGAAACAATAACAAGTTGAATCATCAGTTTTTTAAGACATGAACCGCGCTTTGAAAATATTTTTTTTCCCTCGTTAAAAACTTTGTGGGCATGAATAAGTCGGATGAAAGCGAACGACGATTATTTTTGCTTGTCATGACAGGGAATAGCTGTCAACACATTGGGACGCTGTTTTGTACGACGGCCTGAGAAATGGTTGCTGTCGCCACACAGAATGAAAATCAAAAATGATGGGTGTGGATGACCACAATGTATACCACTGGGCAAGAGTACTCCGTACATTAGGGCTCTCCAACTATCAATACTACGAGAGCTACTTTGACAAAAAGAAATAGTTTTATTTATCGGCAACATTTTTATTGTGGTTTTTTTTGTTATTTTTTCAAAGCACATGTTAACTCATGCAGTTCAGTCATTGTTTTTATGCTATTTTGTTGTAGTTTGTCTTTAAATATAGGCACACTGTCTAAATTGAACAATGTCAAATTACCGTATTTTTCGGACTATAAGCGCACTTAAAATCCTTTCATTTTATCAAAACTCGACAGTGCGCCTTATGACCCGGTGCGCCTAATGTACGGAATAATTTTGGTTTTGCTTACCGACCTTGAAGCTATTTTATTTGGTACACGGTGAAATGATAAGTGTGACCAGTAGATGGCAGTCACACATAAGAGATATGTGTAGACTGCAATATGACTCAAGTAAACAACACCAAAATTGTATATGTTCCATTGAAAATATAGAACATTACACATGGCGCTCAAAAATCTACCAAAATGTTTTAGTACGACTTTGGTAAGCTATGAAGCCGCACCGCTTGATGGATTGTACTGTGCTTCAACATACGACTATTATTATGGTGTGTGTATAAGGTGAAGTGAAATGAAGTGAATTCTATTTATATAGCGCTTTTCTCTAGTGACTCAAAGTGCTTTACATAGTGAAAACCCAATATCTAAGTTACATTTAAACCAGTGTGGGTGGCACTGAGAGCAGGTGGGTAAAGTGTCTTGCCCAAGGACACAACGGCAGTGACTAGGATGGCGGAAGCGGGGATCGAACCTGCAACCCTCAGGTTGATGGCACGGCCACTCTACCAACCGAGCTATACCATATTATCTGGCGTTTTGTTTCGCAATATTATGCAAAAGCAACTTTTCTTACCTTCTGGTACCTGCTGATCTGTATTGGGGATCTGCATAAGTCCTGAAAAATTGCGCGCATTCACCTTTGTAGTCCGTGCCGACAGTAGTCGATAAGCTTCTTCTTTTTCTCTATCTTCTTGTTATGGGACAGTCATCCGCCGCTGTTGCCAATTTTATTTGGTACATGGTGTAATGATAAGTGTGACCAGTAGATGGCAGTCACACATAAGAGATACAAGATGACGCCAGTAAACAGGTGTAGTGAGTTTACATTATTCATCCACAAAACTTTTGTTATGGGACATTCATCTTCCGCTGTTGCCATTTGTAATATAAAGTAGTGTAAAGTTCTTACTTATATCTGTCATTAAACTCGCCATGAAAGCGCTAAAACATACCGGTGTAGTGAGTTTACATTATTCACCCAAGGAACTTCAGTTATTAGAGAGTTCCGGTCGGACGGTTTTACACGGGACAAATTTCCGGCGTTGTTGCACTAGTGAGCCACGGATGAGGAGATGCTGCTCCGTTATTGATTTAAATAAAGTCTGAATGTCATTAAAACAGTTAGCTCCATCTTTTGACACTTCTTCCACGCTGTCGAAGGTGAGCCACGCAAATAAGACCGCCCACAAAACGGCGCATCCTTAAGCGACTGCCATAAAGCGGCTTGAAGATGATCTGTAAAACATCATCTATGCAACATTTTGACCAAAGAACCACCATTACATGTTATGTAGACCACAAGGAAGTGTTTTACATTTAGAAAAAATAAATAATAATATGACTCCTTTAATGCGCCCTATAATCCGGTACGCCTTTTGTATGAGAATAGACCTGTCATGGCGGGGGGGTTGCAGCTTACTGCGGGGTTCGTTCCCCCGGGATGCAGACGGACCACTCCGGACAAGGCGTGCAGGTAGGAACATGATTTAATCTTCACAATCCAACACGTACCAAAACCAGAAAACAAGCAGAAGGAACAACGTGCCGATCGCACGGGAATCTAAGGCTACCACTTAGCACAGGAAGCATAGACTAGGAGACAAGAAATACTAACGTAACAGGTTGCGTGTATCAAACAATGAAGCCAGACAGAGCGTGGCGAGAAAGGTGAATAAATAGCTCTCTGATTAGTGGTCGACAACAGGTGAGCGTGCCGACCACTAACCAGAGGCGGGTGAACCCAATGAATCCCCATGGAAACTAAAACAAAATCAGAGGTGCACAAACAGGAACTCAGGGAGTCCAAAACTAACAGAAAATAACAAAACATGACAAGACCTGACTAGACCCGCTCATCGGCAGTGCGCCTTATAATCCGGTGCGCCCTATCAAATCAAATCAAATCAACTTTATTTATAAAGCACATTTCAAATGTACCACAGGGGTATAGCCAAAGTGCTGTACAATGGACAGGTTAAAAGACCATACGAATACCGAGCAAACACAACACAACACAACACAACACAAACAGAACACGATCAAAACTAAATAAATACAATAAATAAAACATAAAAACAGGTTCACAGCAGGTGTATTATGGGGCGCCATAGCAGGATGGAGATCACTCAGTGTTAAAAGCCATGGAATAAAAGTATGTTTTTAAGATAGATTTAAAAACAGGAAGAGATTACGCATGCACCTCCTGGTACCCTAGCACAGTGGTCCCAAACCACCGGGCCGCACAAGAAATTTAAAAAAAAAAAAAATTTTTTTTTTTTTTTTTTTTTTTTTGTATTTATTTATGTAAAAAAAAAAAAAAAAAATTTTTATTTTTTTTTTTAAAAATACACCCCCCCCCCACCGGTCCGTGGAACAAATTTTCAAGCGTTGACCGGTCCGCAGCTACAAAAAGGTTGGGGACCACTGCCCTAGCACCTCCAAAACCCTCAAATCTAAACTCCAAACATCTCAAAACAAGCTAGTCAGGTTACTTCTAGACCTCCACCCCAGATCCCACCTCACTCCTACCCACTTCTCTAAAGTGGGCTAGCTCAAGGTGGAGGACAGAGTTAAACAACTTGCACTGAGCCTAGTCTATAAAATCCACTACACCTCCCTGATACCGAAGTACATGTCAAACTACTTCCTTAACGTAAATGACCGCCATAACCACAACACCAGGGGGAGCTCCACTAACCACGTTAAACCCAGATTCCGATCTAACAAAGGTCTTAACTCATTCTCTTTCTATGCCACATCAATGTGGAATGCGCTCCCAACAGGTATAAAAGAAAGGGCATCTCTATCCTCCTTCAAAACCGCAATAAAAGTTCACCTCCAGGCAGCTACAACCCTAAACTAACACCCTCCCCGGATTGCTAATAATCAAATGTAAACAATCAAATGCAGATACTTTTTCTTATGCCTTCTGATCTCTCTCTCTCTCTCTCTCTCTCTCTCTCTCTCTCTCTCTCTCTCTCTCTCTCTCTCTCTCTCTCTCT